>NC_046659.1:102128019-102171911 GCF_010883055.1 Belonocnema kinseyi | reverse complement strand
GGTAACCTCAGTCCCCTGGTCGCCTTCGGCAATACTCTTGTAAGCCATTTTTTTGAGATTAAAGAGTGCAATCGTAATCCAAAATAAATTCGCAGTTGTCTTTCTTTCGACTCCTCTCTCTCGCTCTCGAACTCTCATCCTTGTCATCCTCCGGCTTTCCCGCCATCCACATCCCTATCCTCTCTCTCTCTCAAACTCTTTACTATTTTTCAGAGGACGGTACGCTCTCCGCAGCCCCGCCTCGAACTCTTTCCTATCTCTCTACTCTTTCTGGGTCGGTAAGCTTTCTCGCAGCTCCGGTCGCCCTTTCTTTACTTCTTTACAAGGTCGGTAAGCTTTCTCGCAGCTCCGGTCGCCTTTAGCTTTTCTTCTTCCGATAACCCGACATTCCTTTCCTTCCCTACCTCCTGCCTCTCTCCACCACCTATGCCTGGTCAGGCGAAGACTTCCCGTCCCCGTCCCGACAAGCGCACCCGAGTTCGCCGTCGCTTGGCCACCCTCCGCGACGCCCTGCAAGCCGGTCTTCCGGAAGACTGCAGGCCGTCCTCCTCCACCTCCTCGTCCTCCACCCCCAAGGCAGTAGTACGTTCTGTCGTACTAGTGCCGGTGTCAGAGAAGTCCCTGTTCGCTTGCTTCCTCGTTTCATCTTCTTCGTCTGCGGTCTGTGACCGTCCGGATCTCTCCGGGTGTTACGCGACTCCAGACACCACCGCCCCTCGCACCCTCCTGGTCTCTCTCTCCTGGCCCCCCATCCACCAGCAGCCGCCCACGAGTCATCGCAGCCAGCCCCGGTCCATGCAGCGCCTGGACGAGTTCCTGAGGACGAACAACCGGAGCCTTCCCATCCGAGGGTTCCCCTCGACCGCCTCCAGCTCCAGTAGCGGCCGTCGTGGCTAGTGGCCTCTGCCCAGGGGGGGTACGACTGGCTCGCCACTCATAACCAGCAGGCTAGGACACGTGGTTAGTGGCCTCTACCCCGGAAAATACGAACGGCCCTCCACCCGTAACCAGTGGCCAGAGAATAGTGGTTAGTGGCCTCTACCCAGGAGGGTACGAACGGCCCTCCACGCGGTATCGTGAGACACGTCGTCTCACATACCGAACACCTACCGAACCACAACCACATCATTTTTAGGTCAAGTCGGGTTCAGCCACCACCCACGTAACCCGGCTTGTATCACCCTCTTTGTTGAAAGGTGCTACGTAATTCATAGGAAGCCCTTAATTTAGAGAAGTTCAAAAATTCCAAATGAAAAAAAAAATCTTCACCATTGAAAGAAATTTCTTTTGATTCGAAGAAAGGTTTTTTGCTTCAATAAAAATTAGCTGCGTCTGATTCTTTTCATTTTTTTTGAAATATTTTGCATTACTCGAAATAAACTGTGTTGTCTAAACTCTTTGAATTTAATCAATTAACTGTATTTTAAAAATTTCCTTAAACTCCTTGAATTAGATGGAGGTTCTGAAATATCCGAATTACAGGATTTTTTGTAATTCTTGAATTGTTTGAATTTTCTTAATCTCTCTTCATTCTATGAATTCTCTGAATTCCTTGAAAGCTCGAAACTTCAAGGACATACCCAATTTATTAATTTTTCTTTGAAATTTTGATTTCTTACAATATCTTAAATTCCTTGAATATTATGGATTCTTGAAAATACTGGAATTTTTTTAATGATCTAGAATCCCTGATAATCCCTGAATTCTCTTAAATCTTTGAATACCTGATAGTCATTATTATTTTTATTGTTATTACTTTTATCCCTAAAAGTCTCTAAATTTCTAGAATTCTCAGAACTTCTAGTATTGATCGAATTCCATGTATTCTTAAAATTCCTAGATTTCTTCGACTTCATAGAATTTGAGAGAATTGAACTTTAATTTAAAGCGATTTTTAATCAATAAAAATAATGAGAAATAATATGCGAAACCAGGGCATTAAAGTTCTAGACGTAAACTCCGAGAGAGGTTATTTTAACTTGGAGGCACATCCATATGCTCCTAGTTTTAAAGGCATATTTTACATTTAGGTAAGAATTTTTTTCAAGATTGTGTTTCTCATCGGAATATAACTTGAATGAACGATGCCCTCTGATATTTCCTAACTATACTAAATAATCCATGACTAATTTTAAATACTTGCAGAAAACTCATGAAATCTCCATTTTCGTACATGACCTATGATTAGCCACACCTTCCTCGAACATGGAGACTGGCTGATTAACGATGTTATCTATATTGTGAAGATTTTTGAATAAAACAAATTTGTACATGTGTTATAGTCATGTCTATATATATATTTTAACTCCTGTACCAAATATCTTTTCATTTGCTTTTGACTTATCTCCCTATCACTTTTTAAAGTCAACTTGGACGACCGATACTACCTGCTGAAGAAGGCCTACCGGTAGGCATACATCACACTATTATTTCTTTAGCAGCTATGGTCGAGTTGCAGCTTGGTCAGGAAAACACAGCACTCCATGCTACTACCTTCTCAGCTTCTCGTCGTTCGCCGCCGAATGGTTAACTCACATTTCACATGAATTTTCCTTCGCACTTTACACAGAAACATAACCTAAGCCAATTAATTTCTCAGCTAGAGTCCATACATTATAAAAATAAATATTATTTAACCAAATATTATCTCAATAAAGTGAAATAAATATTGAAATTAGCTACATATTTCCCTTTTATACATTTTAGCTATTTATTTCACTTTAAACTACATTCAGCTTTTCACTGAAAGTTGGTAATATATAATTTGAAAAATTATGTTTGTTAACTGACAAGTTATTATTTTCAGTTGTAAAGTCTATTATTACATCTTTTAGTTCAGAATTCGCCTGTTTTGGTTTAATTTTGGTTGAGCTACTTCGATAAAAATCAATTTTTTTGTTTAGAAATTTAACTATTTATTAATCTAGAATTCATATTTCTACTTGAAAACTATTTATCTTTACTAATAATCTTATAATTCCATTTTTGACTGGATATCGACCATTTTTATTTGAAAATTCAAATATTGTATTTTTTTGAGAATTTATCGTCCTTGTTTGAAAATATAACTGATTGATCAAAGTTGTACTACATTGTTGAAAAATAATTTTATTGGCTGAGAATAAACTTTTTGCTTCAAGATTCAACTACTTCATAGGGAATTAACGTTTTTGGCTTAAAAACCAAAAAATTTTGTTTAAGAATTTATATTTTTTAGTTAATAATTCTGTTTTTGTCATATCATTTCTTCTTGTTCCCTGAAAATTAAAATCTCTTTTCAAAAATCATCTTTTTTACTTAAAAGTCAGCAATGTTGTCAAAAGTATATTCGTTAAAAATTATATTTGCAGTTAAAAATTAAATGATTTTTTTACATTATAAATCATCTTTTTGGAAATTTGAATATGGTAACTATAATTTTTTGATTTTGAAACTTAACCTCTTAAAGACTTATAACTTTACTTCTACTATTACACCTACAAACAATTTTTCACAGAACATCTACATAACAACTTAATCAAAAATAATTTCCTTTTTTTTTAAATTTATTCCAAAATAAGTTGAATTTTAATAATTGACTCCAGATATGACATCAGGGAAGTTAGCTTTTAATTCGTAAGATCTTATAGCTTGTTTGTAATTCTTATCACAATATAAGTTTAATATGTTTGTTCTATTTGTACACCTTTTCTAGAATATAAATCGTTACCAATGAATTTCCTTGATTATGAAAACAGAGAGTTGTTTAAACTTCGGGAAAATTTTTTGGAAGAAACGATTTCTTTAAATCGAAACTAATGAGTGATTCTACAATTATGTATGTTTAAGGCCTTTTCCATTTTTAGCATTAATTCATTTTGAAGATATTTATAATTGATAATTCGCGAAATTATTTAATTTTGTATATCTACAGTTTAAACTCATAAAACTTAAAAAAAATCAAAATTATTGAGCAATTAAAATATTGAATAAAAAATTATTTCATTTTTAAGATTTATATTTTACGGGTTTATCATTTTAAATGCATTATTATAAAAATTTTTTCAATTTGGAAGATTTCCAATAGAAAGTTCTTCACTTTAAAAAATTTGAATTATAAAATTGTTCAACTCTTAAGCTCAAAAGTCTCATTACAGTTACAACAAAAGAAAATGTTTTTAATATACAGCAATGAAGGAGTTTTCGTAGGGGATTAAAATTCGCTCATATGCTCTATACAAATTTTCTATATATCTTGGAAATTGCTCAAGGTATGGAAGTCATAACAGTTTTCCGGAGTGATGACCAACAAAAAAAATTTTGTCAGTGGGGGGTTAAAGCGAGATTATTGGATATAATTTCAGATGTCATCATATGCGCCATTTCAAAAAAAAAAAAAAGGATAATCAGCATCCTCATTTCCACTTACCGATTCTCACCACGTTCATGATACTGAATGACTTCAATTGTTAATAATAATATAAAAAGAAGAGATAAAATTTGATTGACATGGATAGCAGAGTACAGACATTGATATATTATTTGGATTAAATTAGAAAAAGAAATTAAATTCTAAGGACAATAAACTCTGCGAAATAAAACGTTTTTCTCTTGTTGCTCATCACTTTGCCTGCTCGCAACTTTATATTGGAAAATTTTGTAGCGTGGACAGTTTTTAAAGTTTTTAAAAATTCGTGTGGCACATATGAGTGGATTTAAACAAAGTTTTTTTATTAGTGGTGCATTTATATGCATTTGAAGTTCTGATTGATAGCTGCCCACGATTACTTTTATCGCTGATAACTCGATTGTCAATGTGGCTCAACATTTTTACTTGATGGCGCATATAAGCGCATTTGCGGCGCAATTGAGTGGGCTAAAGAAAACCCTAAAAATATGAGAGGGGGTTGCTGGTGTAACTGACCTAAAAACAAGACTTTTCGACACCAAATTTTTCAAGTGACAGATATCTTAAATGTAAACCATACAAAATAACAATAATGTCAATTTTGAAACTTGAAACTTTTTTATGATCCGGAAGATTCTTAAGCGATTCTTAAAATTATTAGGAAACTTCGAATGTTTGAATTTGGTATATTCCTGTAAAATAAAAAATTCTTGGAATTATTCTGGTTACTTTTTAAATCTATATAAAATCTTTAAAAATATTTATGAATCTTCTCGAGAAATCTAGGGAAATTATATTTATACATCCTCAAAGCAAGCAAATAAATAAAATAATAACATAAATAGGAAAACATTCAAAACTGTGTTTTGTTTATTTATAAAAACTGGAAAGGTTTTGTTTGAAATTAAAATCTATGCGCGCGTGTAGCCCTCCATTATTTAGTATTTTAGCATTATTTAAACAATAAGAAGGCCATAGTTTGTAACTTCAAATTAGATTTCGACACATCTTTACAAATAAAATGACGAGTAATTGCTCCATTGTGATAAAAACTTACTTATGAACACAGATAAAAGTTTAGAATATGATTCAACAGGTCTCACCGCAGTATTATAGTATAATAATACATTAAAACTCGGGACTGTATCGGTTTTGAGGCTGACCATGGTGGTGAACAAACCGGAGAAAGGGCCGCTTCGAATAAAAAAGCTTTTTTTTGTTTACGCCTGAGTGACCACCGCACACAACGTAGTTTTTTTTGCTACTACCTACGGCGTGACGTTAATTCTCGGAAGAGAAATATCAGTGGGCGTCATATCCGAATTTGTCTGTAATAAAGTTTGAGTATTTACGCTTGTTCGCTTAAATACAGTAGTGAGTCAAGCTCTCAAGTGAAAATACTTTCACAAAAAGCAAGTGCTGCAGTGCTGCATATCTTTAATAGAGGGGAAAAAAGATTTTGACTAATAAAAAAGCATATGCTTGCGAATTTTGAAACATTCTGCTTCATTTTATCTTCGTCCCTTTCTTATTTTCGGTCACTTTCCTTACATTCAGCGCGCCGGATTGTAAAGATGGGGATGATTATTTATATATGGTTGAATGTGTTCCATGAGCCACGTATAGTATAAGTTGTCATTATTCACAAGTATGAAAACATCAGGAATACCATTATTATAATTTCCAGCCTGAGCGAGAACAGCAAAGAGTCTATCACCAACCACCAAGGCCGAGCCGCGATCCTCATCCAAACAGCGATTGTGGGCTTCATTTGATTGAACAGTGCAGATATTGTATTGATTAACAAGAAAATGTCGTGGAGACATATGCTTCCAGAGGAAGGAACAATGCACCCGGTCGTGTATCTCCACTTGCATAATTGTTCTTACTTGGCCATTAGATCCCCACGAAATAATAGTTGGATGCAACCCTACCGGTAGGGCTTCTTCAGCAGGTAATATCGGTCGACTCAATCGACTTTCGAAATTTATAGGTGGATGAATCAGAAGCAAGTTAAGATTTATGTTCCACAATATATCATATATTCTGTGAGTTTTAATAGGACCCCTACCCGGTGCACCAGATTCAACTCTGTACCCCTTCAGCTGATAAGAAAAACATGATTCAGGGGCTAAAATATGTTTCGGCGTGACTATAACACCTGTACAAACTTTTTCGTCACTTTTAAAAATCTTGACAATATGAATAACATCATTAATCATCCAGTCTCCATGTCCAAAGTAGGTGTGACCAATCATACGTTTTGTGCGCAAGTGGAAGTAAGATGAATTTTCTGCAAGTATGAAAAAGTAATCATTGAGCATTCACCATTTCGTCATTCTTACAAATGCATTATGATTTAAAAATAAATAAATACTACGTCCATTACTAGTGTATCGAATCATAAGTTGGCGAACCGAAAACAAAATCATTTATCATTTATCATAGTTTTGGATTAAATGTCTAACCTCAAAATTAATTTTTTTATTTAATGCGCATTAAATATTACAACTGAGTATTTTTTTCGTTTTATGGTTTCAATTCCTCCTTCAATGGAAACATGATTGTTAAGTAGATCAATACGTAATTTAATATTTTTTAACAAAAAAGGACAATTCCAAATGTTCAGATTAAGTTTCAAACTTGTTGTTTTAAGAAAAAATTATTGATATATGATACATTTTTCTAATCTATAGTCTTCTTTCTTAGAAGTTTTATAATTTTTACGAAAAGTAGTGTGAGCATTGAAAATGTGACTTATGTATAAATCAAAGGAAATGCTTGAAAATTAAAATAAGTGAAAGTAAATAAAATTGTACTTCTTCGCTTAAGTTTACACTTTGCATGACAGCTGACTGATTGTATTTTTCACCATTCAGTTTAAACAAGTAGCAGTACTTTTATGTTTTGTTTATTTTTAATTAACACATTTATTATTTGACATTTTTTCAATACTGATGTACCAGCTTAGTGCGTGAACTATAAATGACCATAAACAACAATAAAAATAATTCAAGGGAATCTACAGAATAGTATGCCTAACTTATAATGAAAATGTTAAAACAATTAAGTTTATATCTATTATCGTGTTCTATTCTTGGACTTAAATATTTAATGCTTAAAATTAACCCTGAAAAACGTAAATCCGATTTATTAATATATATGTACCAAAATACGATATTAATCTAGCTTTCATAATGTATTATTAAAGATCGGCCATATTATCGCACTGGCTATTTGAGACACGCATCCCCTACTTAAACAAGATTTTTCTGCATTTTTTATTTTTAAGATCAGTAAATCTTAGAAAAAACACTTTCTCAAATGTAAATTTAGATGAGGATTATATCAATGTACCTCCATGTTAACAGTTCCTCTTTCGGATTTAACGTCTAAAACCAAATCTCTGGTTTCGTATATTATTTTCAATTATTTTTTATTCAGATAAACCACTTTAAGTCAACATTCAATTGCTTTAAATTCTCTTGAATTTAATGAATTTCACGAACTCATTCCCGTTTTATTAATTCTTTTCAATTCTAATAAATTACTTGGAATGCATTTGGAGTTTTTAAATTTCTTTTTCAATTCACACTCTCAGATGTTTATTCATTATCAGCAGGCAACTATCTTCAAATTCTATCAAATAATTATTAGAGATTATAGTAACAAAGACAGAAAGATAAGTGACGTCAGCCATGACGACAGGGCGAGTAGACGAGAAACGCGAGTACAGCGCCAGCAAAGCTTCATGAGCGCATCTTCCTCCACCGATTTTTTACCCTCTCTGCGTCACTCCCACGTTTGGCCCACGCGACTTCACCTATAAGACTGCACACACTGGCCCAAAACGTCAGTGTTCGAAAGCTGGTTGGCAGCAACCTTACAGAAAACACTACAGTTGGTTAACATCAGTAGGTGCCTACAGCTGGATGCAAGAAATAGGTTACGACCGCAAAACATTGCCGTCCCTATCGCTAACCAAAATAAAACTAACTTGAATGAAATAAAAAGAGTTTTCGAACAGAATTCACAGTTTTGGTCACTCAAATATGTTTACCTTTGTTTACACGCCGTTAACGGGCCAGCTAGCTTACCAGCTCGCCCACTTCCGCACAAACAACGGGCATACTAGCCCTTTCAGCCGACTCACTTACTCGCTTTATCCCGCCCTACTCTACAAATAATTATAATCTTTGCTAACCCATTTCTTCCAGAGGAAAAACTGAAGTTTCTATTGGAACCCGTTTTCAGTTCCAAAGGAGCTGCAACAAAAATTAATCCAACTTGCTGAAAAGGAACCGAAAACGATAAATGAGTTCTAAATAATAACACATTTCGGGTTCGGGAGGATCTCAAATGTAATTGAGCCTATTCCTAAAGAACCTATTTTTCACTTTGCCCACTTTGATATTATGATTAATTAATAACACAATATTTACCTTTAATCACACATGTCATCGAACTCTAGTGGACATAAATTAAGGAAGATAATTAAATTACAAAATAATAATGTGATTAAAATAGATATAACGACTTGATAATATCATTTGCAGGTTATGTAGCAAACTTGTAAATATAAAGGCTTATTTATGTCAGTGCTGACAATCTTGGCAACTTTTTGAACTGCGCTTGCGTCGCGCCGGCAACACAGTTGGTTACTGTTGGCGCGCTGATTTTGAATAGTGTGGATATTCAAATGTGATATTTATAATAAATAATGATTATAAAATGCATTAACAGTAATTTCTTAATCCTAAAATAAGATTTTGAAGTGACAGATAAAAATTTAATTCGATTTTAATTAAAAAGACGTTATGAATTCCGAGTTCAGAGAAAAAAATCATTTTTTTAGCACAATGATTAATCGTGTCTCTGCCGAGTTTCTAATTTTTATTGTTTTCATTCACAACAATTTGAACTAAAATAAAATCAATAACGTTCCTGAAAATACATTGAAAATTTTGTTTTTTTTCTAACGTGAAATAAATAACGTTTTTTGTAATAAGATCACAAAATTTTTTTATCTTTCACTCAAAAATTCTATTTTAGGATTTATAAATCACTTTGGAAGCATTTTCCAATAATTATTTATTATAAATATAACATTAGAATATTCATATAATTTAAAATGCGCGCGCCTAAAGTAAAAAATCGTGTTTCTGGCGCGAAGCAAGCGCAGTTCAAAAAGTTCTAAAAATTGGGAGCTCTGATTCATATGCAAGAAAATTTTCGTCGTAAATCATTGGTCGATGAACAAATTCTTTATGCTCACATTTATAAATAAGTCATTATCAATAATATTTAATTATTAAAAAGGAATTTTGCATTAATCGTTCTGAATTTCTTTCTTTATTTCAAGAAAATACCTTAAATATATTTTCAAGTTTATAAAGTAAGGGTACCTTTTTACGGAGGTCGAATTTGAATAAACTGATGAATTAATTTGAAACATCAAGGTGCGTTTCTAGATTTTAAACCAATCAAATTTGCCATAAATCAACAAAACAGATAGAAATGAATCCTATAAAAAATATTAATTCCAGCATTAATTCAAAACAGGCTTTCGTGAAAAGATACCCTGAGTATAACGAATAGGATGCGCAATAAAATCCTGAGTAATTTGTTTGCTGTTATGGGGAGATGTGCAATTACATATGTTCCTTTTTGAAAGTAAAAATATATTGTTAGGAGTGACGTAGGGTTGTTGCAAAAATGAATGCAAAAATAAATGTTTCTGAAACGTCTCTACTTTTATTTAATTTGAAACAACTAAAGGTCATTGTAATATTTGAAAATATTACGAGGGTGGTTCAAATATGATCGAGACAAATGCTCTCAGACGTTTATTTACTTCCGAAAAAATTTACGAAAATTTACAGTTTTTCTAGGTATTTCCTCTCACAAGTTACGCATTTTGCCCACCTTTCAGGAAGTTTTTTGAAGCCAGTATCGAAGAATTCCATGGGGAACTCGGACCGCCATGTGCGCACGAACTCCACTACCTCGTCGTCGGTGTTCAATCTTTGACCTCCGAGGGCTTCTTTTAGTGGTCCAAACATGTGGTACTCGCAGCGTGATAAATCTGGACAGTAGGGGGGGGGGGTGTTACAGTACCTCCCACCCCAATTCCGATATTGTATCGAGCGTGAGATGCTGCGGTATGAGGGCGCGCGTTATCCTGGAGAAGAATCGGACTTCGTGCTGGAATACTCCTCCGTTTCGAGCAATAAGCGGGTTTCACATGTGTTTTCAGACGGTTAGAGTAGTATGCAGCATTGATAGTACGTTGGGTGCGCAGGAAATCCACGTACAACACGCCCCGCCAGTCCCAGAACACAGTACACATAACCTTACCCGCGGACCTGGTTTTCTTCGCTTTGACTGGCGCCCCTTCCTCCTTCTTCCTCCACCCTTTAGACGACACCTTGCTTTCGGGAGTGTAATAATGTATCCATGTCTCGTATGTAGTGAAGATTCGCGTTAAAAAACCGTCACCCTTCGCCTCGTATCGCGTCGCAATCAGCGACAAACTTCCAACCGCGTGAATTTTTGTTCGAAGTTCAACAGTTTAGGAACCCATCGCGCCGGTACTTTACGATATTGAAGATGTTTCTGGATGATAGACTCTGAACAACCAATACTGATGCCGTGTTCAGCCGAAATGTCTCGAACATTAATCCTAGGGTCCTCCAAAATCATTTGTTCTACACGGCAAATGTTGTCTGGTGTCATACTGGTTCGCGGTCGACCATCATGCGGCTCCTTCTCGACGGTTTCGCGGCCATCCTTGAATGCTTCGGCCCAGTTAAACACGGCAGCCCTACTCAGGCACTCACCACCGGAATGATTTCGCAAATGCACAAAAATTTCCTTGTTTTTAACGCCTTCCCGCACTAAAAAACGAATGACAATACGTTGCGCTACGGCGGTCGGTACTTGACGTTCACTCATGGTCGTAACACGCGCGTGAAACATGTGCTCCCGACGAAAACCATGCCTCACTGTTCGTAAGGGACCCAGCTATCACATACTGAAGCCACAACCGTCAAAACATACATGCGCGCTATCTACAGCGTTTGTCTCCATCATATTTGAACCGCCCTCGTAAGAATGGGTAATTGGCTGAGCTGATCTTAATACTGCTTGGTGAAGACGATGCTTCTAAAGATTCACTTAATAATAATTAATCACAAAAGTTTATTAATTGTACATCAAAGATTTGTTTGATAAAATGATGTGAATAATTTTTAAGATTTTTTATAACTTTTAAGAGTAGGTTACAATGGGTTAGGTAAGTAATAAATTTTCACTAACAATCAATAAAATTGCATGACATTTCCAATTATAAATTGACCAATGATTTTAAATCATGGTAATTCAAAGATGATGTAGACTTAAGCCAATTTTGTATAAAAAATTCTAAAATAAGTGAACCTTAACAAGAAAGAAGAAAAATGAATAAATATCAACATCATTTGTGTTTGTTTTACCGACCAATTCTGCAAATCGCTAACTTACCAACCCGACTTTGCAAGCGGTTGGCTTGTGAATGGGCCTTGATGGTGTTCTTTGCAAGTGTGCTCTAAACAAACCCATTTGGGTCTGTACAGGTATCTATTGGAGCTCAAGTTCCAAATCACACTAACTTTCATTTGAACCGCAACATGAGTGAACCCCTAGTTTTGACTGTATCCCAGAAAGAAAGGAAAAAGCAAAGACACCTGATCACCTACTACATCGTTCCACCTACCGCATCATCTTTCCTTCAGTTCATTCTTCCTTCCGCTATCTCTTTTTATCTTACAAGGTAAACACATTAGTTCCTTCTTCCAGCTTCACCCGTGTCTCCCTCACTCCATCTCGCTACTGAGTGTGCGAATTTAGTTTCCCCTTAAGATTATTGTCCTTTCTGCTACAAAACAAAATACCACCCATTACATAAGGAGCATATCAATTCTTCGGAATCCCAAAAATTCAGAGGATTCTCTGGTATTCATAGAATTCTACAGTATTCAGAGAATTTCAAGGCTAAACTGCAAGATTCATAATTTATGGGCAGCAACGGTGCTCAAATAAGGTCAATATTCAGTGCGGTAAATGCAATCACATAAATCGCCCGCTTTTCTCAACGTTAGAACGCAAAGCGCTCAATATTTAAAAACAACTGCAGTACTCACTGCTTCAGGGCATCGACGTTTTAAAAATAAGCTCTGAATTATGTGTGATTTCTCATTCATATATAGCGTCCGCTTCTCGCAGAAGCGGAGTGCAATTTGTGTAAGATATTATCATAACTGACACATTTACTAATTCAAGTGCAGAAAGAATACAAAGTAAGCTAAGTTTTCATTGGTGGTGATGCCAATTATAGAAATCCCCCGCTTTTTGCAACTTTTTAACGCAAAGCGTTCCATATTTGGAATGAAGTGCAACGCTCACAGTTTCAGGGCAGCAAAGCTTCTAAAATAAGATCATTATCAAATGCGTTTGTGTCAACTATATATACCGTCCACTTCCCGCAACGGCCTCACTTCAACTTGACCTTATTTTATCACTGTTGCTACCCCTAAACTATAAGTGTTGCAGTTAATTAAAAATATTGAGCGCTTAGCGTTTAGCTATTGAGAGAAGCGCGCTGTGTGAGACGGACGTGATGTATACACATTTTAATGCGTGATACTGATTTTGTCGTCGTTTTGCTTTCAGTGCTATACGGATATATCTTATGCTCTGATTTTGAGCGCTTGACACCGTATAGCGTGAAAACTGTCCATAAACCAAATTTTATGGATATTTCATTAGACTCTGTTAAGTTACAAAATTATCAAGTTTTAACCAAATTTACCCAAAGAGATTTTTCCATGCACCATGTGCAGGGTCCTTTGGATACTTTTAAATATTCAGAATTCTAGGAACTCATAGAGTTCGAGGAGTTTAGAGAATTCATGGGATTCAGAGATATCATGACACTCAAAATATATAAGGAATTTAGAGAATTCAAGAAATCAAAAAGATTCGATTATTGTTATTATTTAAACATTCTCATTAATACAACTCTGGCATACTCCATGAAAATTGCAAATGCACAATTAAATACAATTAAACCATTTTAGTACTTTTTGGAAATAACATTGAAGCGTCGACATAGTTTATAGAACGGTAAATTTCACGAAATTAATAAAACAATAATAAATATCAGGTACTCAAGAAATTCGCAGAATTTAGAGATAACCGCGCATTCTAGAGTATTTAAGAAATTTGAAGAATTTCAGAAATTCATTATTTTCAAGGAATTCTCGATACACGTTGAGTTCAAAATATTAGAAAATTCAAAAAATTTATGCATTTGCTTGAACTTGAAAGAGTTTGGGAAATTTAGAAAATTCGGGAAATTAAAAGAAATTAATAAGTTAGGAAAATTCAGAAAATACAAAAATTTATATAGAAAAGTTTTCAATCAATTAAAAATTTGAAATGGTTTCAAACAATTTACACGAAGTGTCAATGTGTACCGAAAAACTCCCGTAATTTTTACCAAAATATCAGTGCAAGTAGTCCACGGCCTAATTTAAAACGAAATATAGATTTCAGCAGATTTCTAGAAAAAAGTTTCAAGGCTTTTTAAAATTTTTGAAAGGCTTCAAAACAATTAAAAACATTTCTTTGGAAATTTGATAGTGATTTTCTATTTTAAAAAATTAATTTTAAGAGAATTTTCAGAAAGATTTAGAAGTATTTTCGAATTATCAAAAGAAAATGTGTCTGATTTTAAGAAAATGTTTTCAATTTGGTAGGATTAAACAAATTGTAAGAAAAATGTAAGGAAAAATTCTAATCATTTTTAAAGATGTGAAGAAGATCTGACAATGTTTAAAAATAACTTTTAATTTGGAAACATGTATGCCCATTTGTAGATATTTCAAAATTTTAAAATAAAATTTTCAAGAATTTTAAGGGTCTTAAAATTATTTGAAATAAAAATAATTAAACTTTAAATTGAAGTAGTGTTCAGTTTAGAAAAAAAATTTAATCAGTCAATTTTTAATGTTTCTAGCTTTGTCATTAGCTAATTAGCTTCATTTATGTGAATTTATATTCTTTTGAACTGAATTTGAATCTTTGAACTCTATGATTGGTAAAAGTTGAAAATTTTTAATTTGACACTTTAACTGCATTTAATTAACAGTTTTTCACACACAAAACTACCAGGTATCAAGTCGGTGCGACAAATGGATCAAAAGGATGAAACATATATAAATACCTATATTCTTGATCAACTTCATTCAAATTTCAATGTCTATTATCTCTCACCAATTTAAACAACTTAACACATCATAAAATGATTTAAACCTCTCACCTGAACGATGATCAATAAAGCCATTTAAAATAAAATGCCTGAAGAAATAATATACTTAGCTGCATTTATTTAAATTTATGATTATTGGTGCTGTGGATGTTTGCAGCTCAGTTTAAATGGAAACATTTTCAGCCTTAAAATAGGACTTTTTAAATTTGATTGACCTTGAAAAATGCTTGTGAACCGGGGAAAACCGGAAAATGACCGAGAATTTCTCTCTTCAATTAAAACGGCCACCCTGATTTATGGAATTTACAGAGTTTTAGCAAATTGAAGAAATACAGTAAATTGATGAACTTCGAGGAATTCAGACAATACGAGTAAATCTGAGTAGTGCAAAATATTTCAAGAAGGTTCAAAGAATTCTGAGAAAGAAAAGATTCGAAGGAATCCTGTGATAATTAAAAATATTTAAAAACATCATACTAACTCAGAGAGTATTGGTTACAAGACATGTATTTTGCTTACTGCGTATAATGTGTACAAAAAACCGGCAGCCAATTCAAAGAAGAAGATAATTTTTTAAGACAACCAACGACAGGGATGTAAAATTTTAAACGTGCACCCCAAGAGAGGTTTTTGTAATATGGAGCTATAAAAAATTACTGATGAATTCAGAAACCCTGTCAAAAACTCTTTATTAAAATAATTCTTTAGCTACTGCACTTGCGCATTCCGATCAAAAATTGCTTTTCATTAGATCCTCGACAAATCAGAACCTCACTAATTTCCAGAACACTTCATTTAATCAGTTTTAAATAAAAAATTCGTATATTTCTTACAAAAAAATGTCGGGTGCAAGAGATAGAAATTTCAGGTCACTTACTATGATTATCTTCTAAGAAACTGCTGAGAATCCCTCGAAACAGAATTCCACTGAAAAGTAAGAGATTCAAATATATTTTTTCCGACATTTCAAACACGAAATCAGATGCTACAGATGATGAAATTCTACTCCATACAAATTTTATACTGAAGGCGGTATAAATAATTTGATAACTGTTATACGATTCTTATCGCTAATTTTAACTTTTTTCATTTGAATCCACACAGAAAAATATTTATCTCAAATAACTGAAAAAAACTTTTTCTTGAACATAAATCGTCAAAAATTACATAATTATTAATTGTAAAGCTAAAAACTTGCATAATTCTCAATTAGACATTTTCGAAATCAAAAAATGTTTAATTTTAAAGATTCAAAGTTGTACAATCTTCTTTAGTTACAGTTTAAAATTATTTAATTCAGACAAATGATGTAATGAAAAATATAATGGAATAATACAGAAATAATTTTATTTGAAACAAATTGTAAATTTTTGTATAATTCAAACAAACAATAAGGAAGATTTTTGAGAATTCTTAAATGTTTCAAGAGAAAAAATAAGTTTCTATAACTTATTAAACTTATAACATTTAAATGCTATAAGCATTTTTTCAGCATTTTAGGAACAATTTGAATTATTTTATAAGCTATCTGAAAGTGTTAATGTTCATCAATAATAAAACATTCCTTAAAACAAAACAAAAGACAGATTTTTGAAGATTAAAAAAATTGTCCAAAGTAAATACTGAAGATTTTTAAAGAATTTTTGCAATAATTGGTATCAGTTTGAAATATTTTAGAATTTAATTAATATTTTTAATTGTTTCCAAACAATAAAAGGCCTAATATCTTTTAAGCTTTCATTTTGTATCATTCATTATTTCAAATTATAATTTGTAGAAAAATTCATCTCTTCAGAAGAAATTTAACCGTGTTTATCAAAATTTCAAATGCTTGATTAAAAATCAATTATATTATGTTTTAGCGGAAACGATTTATGGAAAGTGATGTAAGATACGATAAAAGTTTAAAAAATAATAAAATTCCGTCGTATTACTCTATAAAAGCTTGTTTTAAAAAAATATTGATTTTGCGAATTTTAGTTTGAGGGGTTAATTATGAAAGCCATAATTTTCTACAAAAAAAGGAAAATTACAACTCCATGATGAAAGTTTTATTTTTTATAATTTTAATAATATTTTGTAGAAAATTACAAATCGTCATGGACTTCCCTTAAGAATTTTTTGTTCTTATTTCGCTAGGCAGATAATCCATTTTTTGGTTTCTGGTTAGTAGAAATACTTCCACTCTTTGATGTAGACATCTAAGCCCATGTGTGATAGAAGATCGATCCCTAGGATCACGCTGTGGCTGAGATTTTAATATAATATGTAAACGTGGACTTGGACTTGCTTTTCCATAGCGTGTAGGTGTCCGGAAATAACTTCACCATAGTGATCTTGGTACAGTTGGTCATGGCAGCTACGGAGTTGGTTTTTCCTTTTTCCAACCCTGCTTTATGCAACGCTGTGCTGTGTCGCCGTTTACGTATGAGCAGATTGATCCGGGATCTACTAGCACATTTATGATGTTTCTTCCAATCTATACTGAGATGAAAATCCTTTGCTCTTCGGGTAAAGTGGTGTTTCCCCAAGGGTTTGAGCCTAGTTGTACTCTGCCCGTTCCTCGTTCCTGTGTTTCTTGCACGTAAAATCTCTGGATAGTACTTCGTCTGCTTTGCACTTGGAGCAGAATTTTTTATATTTGTTCCGGCAGTCTTCATGGACGCGATCTCGTTGCTTACAGCGCCAGTAGATCTCACTGGGGTTGTAAGTGGGTTTCGAAGCCAGAGGTTGGTTGTCTTGAAGGCTTGGATGCTAGGCGATGGTCCAATCAGGTGTTTCTCATTTGGTGTTAATGAGCTTCCTCTAACACATCGTTCAATAAGTCCCGAGACTAAAAGGAAAACAACATTTTTTTTTTAAATCATTTTTATTCATCAACATAATCTCCTTCTAGAGTGATAAAATCTTTCCAACGCTTTTCCAACATTTCTATACCATGTTTATAAAAAGATTTATCCTTTGCTTCAAAATAGGCTTCAGTTTCGGCAATGACCTCCTCATTCGAGCCAAATTTTTTTCTCTGGAGCATTTTTTTGAGATCTGCAAAGAACCAGTAGTCGCTAGGGGCTAAATCTGGCGAATACGGGGGGTGGGGAAGCAAATCAAAGCCCAACTCGTTGATTTTTGCCATTATTTTCATGGGCTTGTGGCATGGTGCATTGTCTTGGTGAAAAAGGATTTTTTTCTTCTTCATGTGCGGTCGTTTTGCTGCGATCTCCTCCTTCAAACGTACCAACAAGTCAATATAATAATCAGTATTGATCGATTTACCTTTTACCAGGTAGTCAATGAAAATGACGCCATGTGTATCCCAAAAAACAGACGCCATGACTTTGCTAGCAGACTGCTGCGTTTTTGGACGCTTTGCGCGGCTTTCGCCAGCCTTGCGCCACTCAGATGATTGCCGCTTCGACTCCGGAGTGAAATGATGTATCTATGTTTCATCCATGGTTACGTATCGACGTAGGAGATCCTTTTTATTGCGAGTAAATAGCGATAAACAGCTCTCTGAATCGTCGATACGGTGCTTTTTTTGTTCCATTGAAAGCAATCGCGGCACCCACTTGGAAAAAACCTTTTTCATGCTCCATTTTTCATGAAGAATTGTAAATACGCTTCCAGATGATATCTGTGTCATTTCTACAATCTCACGGACCTTTACTTTGCGATTTTTCATTACGATTTTTGAAACTTCACTCACATTTTCCGATGTAACGGCTTCCAATGGCCTACCCGAACGTTATGTATCGTTTGTATCCGTACGATCACGTTTAAACTCAGTATACCAACGACAAATCGTTGATTTGGATGGAGAGGAGTCCGGGTAATATTTTTCAAGCCACTTCTGGACTTCTGCGGTGTTTTTACCCATTAAAAAACAATGTTTAATCAACACGCGAAACTCGCTTTGTTCCATTTTTCAAACAAATTACAAAGTGACTTTACTCTAACCTCGATAACACTGCTGTTTGTGGTCCAATCGACGTGAAATTTTTACACGTTTCATGTGAAGGTTCGCACTCTAGGAAAACGTGGTTATTTTGGTACTACTAGCACCATCTCTGGGTTAGTCTCGGGACTTATTGAACGCTGTGTTATTTTTTTGATTCTTTGAATTCTTGCGTCGGGAGTGTTCATCTCCGAGTGTCAGTTTGACAGCCGTAATCTTGGTTTCATGTTGTAGTACAACGTTTCCATTGTATTTTCAGGGGTGAATTTTCTTCTTCGTCTTGTTACTGTTAGCAGGGCTGTGATGTTGTTCCGAATTAGTTCGCTGGCCCCTTGATGTTCGTTATACGTATATTGATCTAGTTGCCTAAGTTCATGTCGGGAGAAGTAAAATCTACTGAAGCACTGCTGTTAGTCCTTCAAAGAGGTTAGATTGGCTGCAGAGTTGCAGTGCTAAAATTGTGGTCTTTTTCCGTGTTATGTTGGTCCTCATGATTCTTTTGTCGAGATATACTTGTCTGGATTCAATATCTGGGTGTGGCTACCAGGTTCTTGGAGCGGTAGATGTCTTCTTCATACTTTAGAGTATTGCCTATTATGTCTTCGAAGAGCACTGGATTGTCGGTGATGAAAGTTACCAGCCTTTTCGAAGGACTGCTAGGGAGCTCATAGCATCAATCTCGTGTGTCTAGAGCTCTTCTTCAAGCCGTTCTTCTTTCAGGCAGTGTACCCACGATACATCCATAGAGTTTGGTGACGTGGTGAGGCGATTCTAAATATCGCAGTCATTCTTCACACTTCTTACAGCTTTGATACGGTACGGTGTGTGTTCATAACTGTTCGGTAAGCGGTTTCTAAGACGATGCTTACTCTACATATGAGCTTGCTCAACGGTCCCCGACTCGAGCGGTTTTCTCTCTTTGTATCCCTCAAAGTGTAAATAAGATTTTTAATTATAAGGAGGGAAAGATATGGAAGGGGGAAATGTGTAAGGAAAAAAAATGGAAGCGAATCGCTGTATCCGAATCCAGGGTACTTTTAGGTTTACGTGGTCATTGAATTCGAATCCGGTGTCCGTTTGACGTCATGAAGTCAGATCAAGGTTAGTTCAAGGTCAAACCTACGAAATTCATCACTTACCAACTTAACAATGGTATCTTTAGGTTTCAGTGATCGCTGAATTAAAATCAGGTGTTCGTTTGACACCGGCAGATCAGAATCAAGCGCACTTCAAGGATTCTACAAGAAGTTTTAAAGGTGTTTTGTTGCATAATAGTAATAAATATGCACCTCTACCAGTTGCACAATCTGTTGCACCCGGCGAAAAATTCGGCACTTTTTAGTTTCTCCTCAATAAATAGAATTACAATAGCTACAAATGGCATTTTTTGGAGATTTAAAAATCATAACAATCATGCTGGGACTACAGTGGGGATTTACAAAACACCAGTGTTTTGTATGCGAATGGGATAGCCGAGTTCGTGAGTAGCATTATGTTAAAAATTGGACTCTGTGAGAAAATCTTAATCCACGATCATTTAATGTTATAAATAAACATTTAATAGATGCAATATAAGTACTGTTATCACCATCACGTATAAAACTCGGCTTAGTAAAACAATTTTTTAAGGCAATGATAAAAACCGAAAGTAAGGCTTGTAAATATATTTTTGAGAAGTTTCCCAAACTTTCCAATGCGAAAATAAAAGACGCAGTATTTGACGGTCCGCAAATTAGAGCTCTGCTAAACGATCATGAGTTGGAGCGAAGAATATCAGGGATATCAGGGTGTATGGGATACTCATATGACGTCTGACTATTGCTGGAGCCTAAAAAGGGATATGAAGACCGTTCATTAACGAAAGAGTATTCGAAGATCATTAGAATAAAAAAAGACGCGTTCTTCAGGAAAAAAGTCTTTTTGAACAAGCATCAAATTTTTATTTATATGTAGCATGATATGTTAAACACCACATAAACTATTAATCTTTATCTCAAGATATGCTGCAGGCTTAGTCGGTCTGTGGTCCTGCCTTATCGGTGACCAGTAAACTTAGGAATTTGTATAATTGAATGTGTTTCATGAGCCACCCATAGTATTCGTTATTGTTATTCACGTGTATAAAAAAACATTCGGATGAATTTTAACGTAGTTTCAAGCCTGATCGAGAACAGCAAAGACTCTATCACCTACCACCAGGGTAGAACCGCGATCCCTAGGCAAACAGCGATTCTCTACTTCATGTGAGGGTTCAGTGCAAATATTTTTGTCTGCAATAGGACGTGGAGTCTGTAGAAAGTGGTAGATATCCGCACAATTATCCAGGTCGACTACCTCAACTTGCTTAATTGGTCGTATTAGGCCAGTGTCTCCCCAAGCAATAGTAGTAGGATATATACTAGGCAGTCTGATAAGTCCCTGAAAAATGAAACACGCAGACGTTTTTTTGGCCAAAGTCGGTTTTATTTTTCAACATACTCTCCTTTTAGGTCAATACAGCGAGTCCAACGATTTTCTAATTTTTTTAAGCCGTCCGAAAAGTACTCGATCGGAAGGTCTCCAAAATACGCCTCAGTTTCAGCTATGAGCTCCTCATTTGAGTAAAAACGCTTACCGGTGAGCCATCTCTTCAGGTTAGGGGAAAATTAATAGTCGCTGGGGACCAGGTCTGGTGAATACGATGGCTGAGGAACTAATTCGAAGCCGATTTCATGCAATTTTGCTTGTGCAACTAAGCATGAATGAACAGGCGCATTGTCGTGATGACAAGGCGGGTTTTTCTTCTTCAAATGCGGTCGTTTTTCGGCGATTTCGATTTTCAATCGGTCCAATAATGATGAATAGTATGCTCCGGTTATGGTTTTACCTTTTTAAAGATAGTCCACGAATATTATGCCACGTGCATCCCAAAATACGGAGGCCATAACCTTTCCGACCTATTGTTGCGTTTTTGGACGCTTCGGAGCACTTTGGTCCGGTGGAACCCACTGTTTTGCCTGTTGCGTTGACTCAGGAGTGTAGTAGTGGATCCAGGTTTTATCCATGGTTATGAATCGGCGCAAAAACTCGGTCAGCTTACGCGAAAATAATGCCAAATTCTGCTGGGAAGTTGTCACACGAATTCGTTTTTGGTGACCTCTTTTGGGTTCCCAGATCGTTCAGCATCAACTGTGCTTGTACGGCCACAACGAAACTCGGTAAACCACGTATGAATCGTTTCAATCGACGGTGCAGAGTCCGGGTAATACTTATCCAACTTGAGCTTGGTCTCGGATATCGTTTTCTTTCGAAGATAGTAGTGTTTGATCAAAACTCGCAACTCAGATTTTTCCATATTAAAAAAAACTCGGAGGTTAGTCGCTTCTCAGTGCTGTAACTTGTAAATGCGTAAACATAAATGGCTGACGTTTTGACAGGCGTCATTTGAAGGATCAAGCTCGACGAAAATGGTTCACATTAGTACCCTGCAGAGCTTCTTGAGCAGGTAGTATCGGTCGACTTAATCGACTTTCGAAAGTGATAAGTGGATGAATCAGAAGCAAGTGAAGGAGACTGTGGAAAAATATATGTTGTATTTAGTGAGTTTTAATAGGATTCCCATCCGGTGCACAAGATTCAACTCCGCAACTCGTTGGCAGCTCAGAAACACATGCACTAGGAGTAAAGTTATGTTCAGGCGTGACTATAGTACCTGTAAATATTTGTTCTTCACCTTTAAAATCTTCACAATGTGGATAACATCAGTAATCGGCCAGTCTCCGAGTCCGCGGCGGGTGTGATTAATCATACGTTTCGTGCGAAAGTGAAGATTTGATGAAGTCTCTGCAAGTATGAAAAAATAATTATTTAGTATTTACTGTGGTGATTAAAAAAAAGAAAGTTTAGATTATTCGTTCAATTCGTAATATTTGTGGAATTTCTTGAAAATATGGAATTCAGAGAATTTATGCAATTCAGAAAATTCATGGAGTTCAGAGTATTCAAACAATTCAGAGATTTTGGGAATTTCAGAGAATTCAGGGAATTTAGAGAATTTAAGGAATTCAGACAATTCAAGAAATTCAGAGAGTTTATAGAATTGAAGCAATTCGAAGAATCCAAGGATTTAAGAGAATTCAAGTAATTCAGAGATTTCGAGAAAGTTCTAGAAATTCGGAAAATTCTAGGAATCCAGATAATTCATGAATAATATAATTCATCGAAATTATGGAATTCTGAGAATGCACGTTATTACGCGAATTCATCAAATGCAGAGAATTAAGTTAATTCACGGATTTGAGGGAATCTATGGAAATCAGAAAATTTATGGAATTTAGAGTATTCAGTGAATCAAGAGAATTCATGGAATTAAGAAAATTCATGGAATGCAGAGAATTAATGGCATTTAGAGAATTCATGGAATTCAGATAATTCATGTAATTCAGATCATACATGTAATTCAGAGAATTCATGGAGTTCAGATAATTCACGGAATTATGAAAATTCATAGAATACAAAGAATTCAAGCCCGCCATCAATTTTGGGAAGTGCTGAGAATTTAAGAAATTTACAGATTTCGTGGAATTTAAAGTATTTGAGGAATTCAGAAAATTCAATCAATTCAGAGAATTCGTCAAAGTGCAGGATATTTAAGAAATTAAAAGCATTTTAAATATGCCAGTATTTCAGACAATTCATGGAACTTTGAGTATTCATGGAACTAAGAGACTTCCTGCAATTCAGAGAATTAAAAGTATTTCGAGAATTTGAAATATTTCAATATTTCAGAGTAGTAATGGGACTCGGAGAATTCAAGAGACTTATGAAATTTAATCAAAACAGAAAATTCAAGGAATACACAGACTTTAAGGAATTCAGAGAATATAAGAATATGGAGAATTCGTGGAAGTTAGATAATTTTGAGAATTTTACTAATTCACAAAACTCAAGGAATTCAGAGAGTTCGTAGAATTTAGAGAATTTAAGAAATCCAGAGAGTTCAAGGAATTCAGAGAATTTAAGAAAGTGAAGAAAATTCGAGAAATGTAGAGAATTTTAAATTTTCCACCATTTCAGAGTATTCAAGGGACTCGGAGAATTAAGGTAATTCGCAGAAATCTAATAATTTACAGAATTCCACGAATTGAGAAAGTTCTAGAAATGCAGAAAATTGTAGAAATCCAGATAACGCAAAAAATTGTTGGATTTCATGAAATTTAGAGAATTAATAGAATTGACAGAATTTATGAAATTTAAAGAATTCATGAAAGAACACCGCAGCAAATGTACATGAAATGGCTTTTGATCGATTTTGATTGAACTTCGTAAAATTGTAGTTCTCAATGCCTCGATCAAAAGTGTTATGGGGCACAATGTCCGAAAATTGACAGTTTTCGAGTTATATAGGATTAAATATCCAACCCTTTTAAGAAATATTACCAAATATCTCGAAAACTGCAGCTCTGCGAAAAAAATGTTCCCCGTGAAAGTTATTTGGCTCTAACCGGGATATGCGAAGAAAGTCATGGGCTTAAGACACAGGTCATTTTTCAAGGTCAGTCAATGTGAACTTATCATTTATTGCTAATATTCAGACAATAAAGACAACATATGAAGAGGAAATCAATCTAGAACCCATAAAGGCAAGAAATGAGACTGACTTAGTCCACATCCAGCCAGTATATAGCCACTGAAGGCAAGATTTGTCCAGTATGTTGTCAATATCTAGCCAATGAAGGTATTAAATAAGCTTGATTTAGACAATATCCGCCCAGTTATTGTTCTTATGATTATAAAAGTACTAATGGGGCTTATGACACCTGCGCGCTGCGCGCGCCAACACCCATTTTATATTATCCTTTTTGTTCTCTGGTCAAGATGAGGATCTCTGCAGTACTGGCTTTTGGAGTACAATGTGCAAAGTCATTTTTAGTCGACCTGGTGGTCGCTATTTTTTCATCATAGGTAACCAGCATAGGTTATCAGAGGTTAAATTCTATCGAAGTAAAGAAGCAAATTCCTAATTTACTGGTCACTGCTTATTATTTCTATGTATGCGTATAAACTATTACTATTAATAATACCTCCAACTGTCCGGATATATTTAATAATAGCTTTGCTATTTATTACGTACGAGTAGTCATGGCGCTTGATACGTAAAGTATATTTCGTTATTTTGTCATTATTATCATTATTATCAATACTACAGGTCAAAAGTTTGGGTTCAATTAGAAAAATCGCTTTTTTGGCTCATTTTAAAGCTTTTTTCACGGGATCACAACAGCTTACGAATATTAATACTAAAAAAATGTTTTTTCGAATTGCAAAAACTTGAAGTTGTAATTAAAAAGTTGGATAAATTTGAAAACATTTTTTACGAATAATACTCGTAAGTTGTTCTAATACGGTGAAAAAGCTTCAAAATAAGCCCAAAAACATTGAAAAACGTTGACTATTTCGAAAGTTATTAAAAATGTAAGAAAACATTGAAATTTACACTATTCTTGCAATATCTACTTAAAAACTAGACAAATTTGCTTCACCGTGGGCTTATTTTAAATAGAATTTCGAAAAAAATCAACCTTTGAAAGAGACATTTTTTTTAGCTCCGGTATAATTTAAGCGATAAATACAAAAAAAAAGATTTTTCTAAGTGAACCCAAACTTTTGACCAGTAGTGTATATCACATAAAAAAATGATTTAAACATTTCAATAAACATAATGTTTTATAACGAACGTTTTTCATGTTTGAACTACGCATAATTCAATCATATAATTTTGTAATGGGAAAGAATATAGGGAAAAAATCAAAGAGTATACTGAGTTGTGCTATGAAAAGAAAGATAATAAAAGGTTTGAGGAAGAGGCGGAGAAGGCTAAGACGAAATAAGAGATATGGAAGGTAGTAAATAGAGAAAGAAAAAGAAGGAGAAAAGTAAACCAAGATATTAAAATCGTAGAATGGAAGAAATATGTTTTGGATTTGCTTGGAGGAGTACAGAGAAAAGTTATAAAGGGAGGAAAATATGGTAGAGAAATAGATGAGGAAGAGCACATATCAAGGGAAGAAATAGTTGAGGTTTTAGGAATAATGAAGGATGGAAGGGCACCTGGTATTATGAGATGCCAAATGAAGTATGGAAATATGGAGGGGGGGAACTAGATGAATGGGAATGGATAATGTGTAATAGAGTATGGAGAGGAGAGGGATGGCCAGAGTTATGGAAAGAAGGAGAAGTTATACCAGCAGTAAAGAAAGGCAGAGAAGAGAAGTTAAACATTATAGGGGGGTGACGCTGATGCTAACACTCTATAAAGTATTTGTAACTATTTTGTCGAAAAGATTGAAGATAGAAGTTCTGGAAAGAAAAATCGAGTCACCGAATCAGATAGGGTTTAGAAAAGAAATGGGGGTAATGGACAACATCTATGTTCTGAACATCTATTAAAGAAGAGAATTAAAAGGGAGAAGGGGGCAATTATAGCAATGATCGTGGACTTAAAGGCGGCGTTTGACTCATTAGACCGAGGCGAAATAGAAAAAGGTATGGTAGAAAAGGGGATAAGAGAGGGATTAATAAAGAGAGTATCAGAAATTTTTCAAAAGACAAAAAGCAGGGTTAAGGTAGGAGAGCAAGTAGGAGATAGTTTCTGGTTGGTGAGAGGTGTGAGACAAGGATGTCCTCTGAGCCTACATTTATTTAATTTATTAGTATCAGACTTTGAAGAAGAAATAAGGAGAAAAGGTTGGGGCTGAGTTAGGATAGTGAAGGAAAAGATATATACATTGGCATACGCAGACGACATAGTGTTGATGGAAGAGGATGAAGAAGGGAGGGCGGGATTAATTAAAGGCTTAGAGAAATACTTAGATGGGAAGAAGCTGAATGCAAATGTAGAAAAGACAAAGATAATGAGGTTTACAAAAGAAGGTGGAAGGAAGAAAGAATGGACAGGGAGATTGAAGGGAATAAAGTTAGAAGAAGTAAAAGAGTATAAATATTTGGGATATATCCTGCAAACAAATGGAGATCATACAGCTCATATAAGAGAAAGGATAAAAAAAGCAGCAGGATTAATGAAACAGATATGGGAAATAGGAAAACGAAGGTTTAAAAAAATTGGAGAAGGTGAATGTGGTTATTTGATACGTTGGTATCGTCGGTCTTACGTTATGGAGCAGAGAGAGGGGGATGGAAAGAAAGGAAAGCTATTGAGAGTTTACAAGCAAGGTATATAAGGTGGAAACTAGGGGCAGACTGGAGGACGCCAGGATATATGGTGAGAGAAGAAGCGCTAAGGGATAAGTTAAGTATTATAGCGGGAAATTGGGATTTAGCGTTCTCATGCTCTCTCTTTCTCTCTCTCTCTCTCTCGCTTTCGTCGCTCGCTCACTCGTTTGCTAATAAGTCCTAAATTGCGCTATTTCAATGTGTTTCATCACTCATAATTCTTAATTATATTTTATAGTCCTTTAAATTAAATACATATTTTAATTTGATAATTAGAAAATCAAAATAAGACACATGCTAGAAAAAATCTGTGCTCTTGCTTTCAGTATTTTTCCACTTCTCAATCTTTAAAAGTAGATGTCCAAATCTAAGGGTATATTTAGGAAATAGTATGTAACAAATTGAACCATTTTTAGAACCTTAACTACGCTGAAATGTGTTACGTAATTCATAGATAGCCCGTAATTTACAGAAAATAAAAAATTATCAAAGCAAAAAAAACTGCTTCCATTGAAAGAAATTTCTTTTGACTCGTAGAAATGGTATTTTGCTTCAATAAAATTGTTTCTTCCCTTTAAATTGTTTTTCTAAATTTGGAATTTAATTTGGGCTTGATAAGAAAAGCTCTGCTGATAAAGCAGATTCTTCTATTCGAAGCGGACACTAATCTGTAGAGAATTAGGGAAACAAATTTAAAAAGGAATGATACCAATCATCAGGCTCTGTGAATGAAGTTATATATGATAACAAGAAGTTTTCACGGTCATCAAATTATTTATTTCCGCCGTCAATACAACATTTGTACCGAGTAGAATTTCAGCATCTGTAGCACCTAATTTCATCTTCTCTATGTCAGCGAAAATATATTTAAATATCTTAATTTTTGGTGGCAATATGTTTCATGAAATCCTTGGGAGTTTCTCAGAAGATAATAATTGTAATTGAACTAAGATTTTAAAGAAATATTAGCTGTGTCTGATTCTTTTAACTTTCTTGAAATATTTCGCATTACTCGGAATTAACTGAATTGTCTGAACTCTTTGAATTTAATTAATTCACTGTATTTTAAGATTTTCCTTGAACTCTTTGAATTCCATGGAGACTCTAAGATATTCGAATAACGTGAATTTCTTTAATTACCTGCATTTTTTGGAATCCCTAAATTGTACGAATTTTCTTGATTTCTTAATTTTTTTTCAATTCTCTGAATTCTCCGAAATCCTTGAACTCTCACAAATTCAAGGACATCCCAGAATTCCTTTATTTTTCTTTAAAATCCTGACGTCCTTTAATATCCTCAAATTCTTGAAAATTATGTATTCCGAAAAATTCTTAAATTTCTTAAATGATCTAGAATCCATGATGATCTCTGAATTTCCTTAAATCTTTGAATGCGTGATTGTCATTATTATTTTAATGACCATGTGAAATTTACCGTTCTTGAAACTATGTCGGGACTTTAATATCATGTGAAATAAATAATCAAATGGTCTAATTGTATTTTATTACGCATTGGCAAATTTCATAGAGTATCTGAGAGTTTCGTTAATGAGAAATCTCACATAATAAAAATAATCGCTTAAATTTTGAGAATTCCTCTAATTCACTAAATTGCTTGGATTATCTGAATTCCTTAAATCTCCTAAGTTCTGTTGATTTTGAGAAATACCTTGAATTCTCTGAATTCCTCGAAATCTCTAAATTCTATAAATTCGACGAATTCACTTAATTCTATTCATTACTGGAACTTTCTGAATTCCTGGAACTGTCTGTCAATATTAAATTTCACAAATTTTTTTATTTATCTGAAATTCTTGAATGATCTGAATTCATTGAGTTTCCTGAATTCCGAGAATGATTTTATATTATAAGAGTTCTTAAAATTTTAAGACATATTTAAATTCTAAGATTTGTCTCAATTACTATAATTCTTTGATTTCCAAGGATTCTCTTAATTCCAAAAATGTTCTGAATTTGAGGTAGTAGCTAAATGTATCTTTGTTGATTAGACTGGGACCCTTTTTCTTGGGAGTTCAGTGTGAACCAAGGTTATGACGAGTGTAGTCTTCCGTCTCTTGAACCAGTTTATGTGAAAACAAGTTTTCTATTCGACAACATTAAATTTTTTGTAACTTTAAATTGAAGTCGGTATTTCCTTTGCTTTGGGTTTTCGTAAAGTGATTTTCCCGAGACGATATCTTCTGGTGTTGTGGAAAGTGACGAGTCGGATGACTTGCGGTGCGTCGGGATCGATCGTTGATGGCTACATCTTTTTTAATTTTTCCAAACAAGCAAAACTTTTTTTTTGTACAAAGTGCTTGTTGGTTTTGATTTGAAGACGCCTGATATGGATTACTTTGATACGGCAGTTAAAAGCTGATTTGTTACTCTGTTTGATCGACCTCAACTAGATCGGCCGTGACTCCTTCTCTGCTCTACACCAGTCCGCTATTAATTAAGTAACACTGATAAATTGTCTGCATTCTTGAGAATTCTCTACATTCTAGAGAGTTTTCAGCATTCCACAAACTCTCGGAATTTTGAGATTTTTAGGAATTTCTAAGATTCTCCGAACTCAACAGATGTCAAGGAAGTTGCAAGCATTCCAAAAGAACTTTCAAAGAGTCCAAGAAATTTAACAGAATTAAAGAGAATTCATAGAATGCGAAAGAATTCACGAAATTCAAAACAATTCAAGGAAATTCCATGCTTATTTAAAGTGATTTTGTTTGCTAAAAACAATTACAAACAATATATTAAACCAGAGTCTTAAAGTTCTAGAAGTAAAATCCAAAAGAGGTTCTTTCAACTTGGAGGTACATCTATATGATTATCTCCACAGCATAATTCATGGCTGATTAATGATGTTATCCATATTGTGCAGATTTTTAAATATGACGAAGAAATTCGTACAGATGTTATAGTTATATCTATACATATTTAAACTCCTAAATAATGGTTTTGTGATAAGGTAAAGGGGTATAGTTTTGAATACGGTACATAGGGTAGCGGTTCTATAAAAACTCACAAAATATATATTATATTGTACAACAGATCCCTTTACTTTCTTCTGTTTCACCCACGTACCACTTTTAAAAGTCGACTTAGTCGACCAATACTACCTGCTAGAGAAGCCTTACCGACAAGTATACATCCTACTATTCTTGCTTGCGGATCCAATGGTCAAGTGAGACCAATTATGCAAGTGGAGATAGCCGACTGAATGGATTGTTCCTTCCTCTGGAAGCATATTTCCGCCGCAAATTTTTATATTGAACAATAAAATATCTGCAGTGAGACCTTTTGCACCATATTATAAATTGCAATCATAATCTATAGGGTCAGTCTTTGCCCTAAATTCATAAACTTATTCATAGGGGATATCATCAAGGTCTTCTGGTGAAATGAAATAATCCCCCAGATATTTATTTCTGTACAATTGTTTGCTTTTACAAGTGTACTGAATGTACAAGTTTCAAGCCTAGTTAATGTTATATTTGGACTAATATAACAGTAAAAAATTATTAAAAGGTTCATTTAGATTGTTTTAAATTATAATTATAATTCTTTTTCAGCTTATAAAGGCTCTTAATAATTATTTCGACAGCATTTTTTGCATAAAAAACCAAGAATCAATTATATCATAACGTAATACTACTTAATGACAAAATTGGTCAGCTTATCCGAGCCCACTTTATCCATGTTCGCCATTATCCGAGGTTGGAATAAAAATAATTAGCTCGTCTTATTTGAGGTATAGCGCAAATGTAGTCCGTATTATCCGAGCCTAAGCATTATTTATACATTTGACCTTGTCTTAACCAACCAGGAAAGATCTTCCCAAACCTCTGCTCTGATTGGTTAATAATTTAAATAATCTCTGCGTTAAATACTGTGTCACAATTAGTCCACGTGCACAGGTGGTGCCCTCCCAACTGTTTACGTCTCAGTCACTCCGATCATATTTTAAACTTAAAAGTCTACGTTCTAAAAAATGTTATATTTTTTCCTGATAAACATGGACTCAGGCCTAGTTCTTAATAAACAAAGGACATGAATCAGATGGTCAAGCTATTACAGAAACATGAGTTAGGTCAAAGAAATTACAGCAGAGCTTAAAAGTATTTTGCAGATTGGTTTATATTGGTAATCCTAAAATCATTGTGTCAAAGAAAATTACGTGGAAAAGTCAAGTATATAGTTTTTGTATGACTATGAAATATACCTTGCAATTAATAAATATTTTCAATTACATGCAGTTATATTTTACTTTTATTTTCTTGTAAATATACTTTAATTTTCTGCTAGACTTTTAGAAAAATAAATTTATTACTTGTCTACGAAATACTTTTGAGCGTTACTGTAGTTTAAGCCACGTCCAAAATTTATCACGTACGTCATTGATTAAATACTTTTCTAACTATTTGCGGATGACATTGATCTAAAATATATTTTTTGTTGAATAAAAAACATCCCTGAAAAGATTAACAACGTTGATTCTTCCGAGAATTTTTTTGCAAAACATTCCATTGTTTAAAAAGAGTCTCCCTCGCCCAGTTTGTCACTTTTAAATGATGAAAAATACATTTTTAAAATACTTTTAGTATTCCACTTCAACGATCTTGCTAGAAAAATTGATTTGGCATATTTGTTAAAAGAATGAAAATTCATTAAGCTGCAAGCTTCTCTAAAAATACATAAGTAAAAAATTATATCTAGATATGACAAATGAAGCTTTTATAACAGGATTATAGATTTTTTCATTTTTTCGTAGAAAATTGTAGCTTTCATAATTGAGACCTCGGATTCAAATTTGCAAAATTAATATTTTTTCAGATATTCTTTTGTAGAGTAATAAAACGAAACTTTATTCTTTAATAAAATTTTATCGTATCTCACATCACTTCCCGTAATTTATTACTATTAATTTTTTTCTAATTAAAAAAATACATTAAGTGTGTACATAAGTCCATTTTTATCAGCATGGAGCAATTACTTGTAATTTTATTGGTGAAGAGGTGTCGTCACTTGTTTTCAATTTTAACACAATTACCTTCTTATTGTTTAAATGAGCTTAAAAATATTACAATGTCGCGGGCTACATCAGCATATAGGTTCTCGAAAATATAAATCTACTAAGCCAAATAAGAAACGAATTCTCACAAAAAATGTGATATTTGATATTTCAGGCTAAAAAGATTTTTATTTTTGATAAAAAGTAATTGAATTTATATAGAAAAAGATTACCCAAAAAATATTTATTGTCATTGGAGATATACGGTTTAACAATTAAATTAGAATTTCAAATCAAAATTATTTAAATTGACTAAAAAAAACAGGATATACATTTTCAACTTTGATAAAGGAGGAGAAATTTCCATAAAAAAGCGGCGTTTTTAAACGAAATAGACGAATTTTCAAAACAATTGTTGAACTTGCAAAGAGAAAACATGTTTCAGTCTATAATAAAAACATGTTAGGCAAACAATAATTTGAAAGATGAAATAATACTTGTAACAAAACAAAAAGTTTAAATAACTATTTGATTTTATTTATTTTTTTACTTTAATGCTATATTATACAAAATTTTACGAAAAGTTTTAATAATTTAAGAGATATTTAAGGCTTTTTGTTGTGCGAAGAAAAATTAAGAAAATTGAATCAATTCGAAAATCATTCAGTTTAATATTTTTATCTTTTTAAAATTCTAAAGATTCCTCAATATGTTTTAAACTGATTCGAATTGTATCAAACATAATTTAAACATTTTCCGAATTCATTTTTGCCAATTTTCGAAATTTTGTGTGATGTCTTATAATCTTTTTGAATCGTCTTTTAACATTTATAAAGAAATAAAAAATCTCTTTAAATATTCTCAGAAAGCATAAAAAAATTTGTTTATCACCTTGAAAAATTTCAAAATATTTGAAAAACTTGAGAATTTTATTTTTGAATTTTAAACAATCTACATTTTGTTTCAAGTTTTATGAAATTTTGTATTATTGTTTAAAAATCTTTAGGAATCATTCTTGGCAATTTTCAAAATTTTATAATCTATTTAAAATCTTCTGTTGAAGTCAAGAAAGAAATAAAGAATCTCTTTAAGTATTGTCAAGTGTCATTCTAAAGTTTGTTTATTATCTTGAAAAATTTCAAATATTTAAATACCTTAAAAATTTGTTATGGAATTTTTAAAAAATCAACATTTTGTTCCAAGATTTATGAAATTATTTATAATTTTTGAAACTTTGTAAAACTTCGAAATAGCTTTTAAGATGATTTAAGTTTTTCCCAAAACGTTAAAAAAATTTGGTAAAGTTACAAAAACTGACTTAGAGCCTCGCAGATTCTTTTTCAATATTCTCTAAAAATGAATGTTTCAAGTGAAAAGACTTTAAAATGTTGCCAAGAAATCTAAAAATAATACAAGTTAATGAATGTTCGATTTAAAGCTTAAAAATATCAATCTTGAGAATTGAAAAATTTTTTATTCTATATTTTGAAAATTCAAGAATTTTGAATTTTAATTTATCCCAATTCTACAACTGCCAATTGTTGATCTTTAATATGAATGATTTTCCAATGCTTTAAATTTATATTTTAATAAAATCATTGGCAGGTAAACTCCATTATGGATATCTGTGTGCGAAATCTGTCGCGCAATAATAAGTAAAGCTTTAACAAAAGTCAACAATTTCTCGAATATTCGTGCCGGAATATAATCTATTCTCATTTATATTTTATACAAAAACGCGGTAGATATTAATTTGCTTATTTTTTATCACAGCAAATGATATCGCTGCTATACTGATAATGAAAATTGGAATCTCTAAACCGTCCAATTCAGATGTTACAAAAATTCAATAATAGATAGCTTTAAAATTTTCAGGAGGTAGCTCGTTTTCTAAAGTAATCAAGCTCTGGTTAGATACAAAAATAATTTAAAGTATCAAATTTTTAAAGCTATACAGAGTTATAATTTTAAAGAAAGATAGTATTCGAGATTGATAAAAAGCAGTTTTTCTGTCAATCTTGGACCATTTCGTCTTCTTCAAGGTCATGCAATCTAAACTTAGACATTTTAATGGAGGAGCTAGGGTTTATGTAGCCCCCCTCCACCCTCCTGAGTAACAAAATATATAACTGTGAGAGTTTGGTATCACACCATTTTGTATTCGTGGCACATATGAGCGACTTTACGGCGCAATTTATTGTCTTCATGTCTTCAAAGTCAAACAATCCTTATTTCCTGACTTTTGAAGTCTAAGAATTTAGCATTTTAAATCTTTAAAATTAAAAAAATATTCCAAAAAGTCATTCCAAGTCATAAACCTTAGACAATAAATTCTAAAATTAAATAATTTTTCATTCTCATTGGTAATAGAGAATTTTTGAAATTTAAGAATTGTGAATCCAAAAAATTGTAAATTGCATTTTAATTCTAAATGTTCCAAATTCAACTATTAAAAACCCATTCAAATTAGCAAACTTTTAGAATAATAATTTTAAACATTGAATAATTTTTAATTCGATATTTTCAAGATTTAAGAATTTTTTTATAAGATGTTGAAAATTACCAATTTTAATTTATGCAAGTTTTAAGTTATATATATTTTGATTTTTGAAATCATCCCAATTTAAGATTGATTCATTTTGATTTTTCAAAATCATAAGTATTGAAAATGATTATATCTTTAATTTAAAATCTTTAAAATAGATCACGTCAAAAAATACTCAAGATGGAAGACATAAGAAAGACTTAGAATTCTAAAATATATGTGTTATGAGAACATTTAATTAAGATATAAAATTTAAAATTAACTGATATGTAATAATCTATTTCGTTGCTTCTCATTCGTTTTCGGATAACATCTTATATTAGAAAAATATAATCTTCATACAAGTTGATAAAAAGGAAATAAATTAAATTTAAATTAAGATTTTATTGGAGTTGAAGTAGCTATTTTAATTCGTATTTTCATTTACGATTCTTAATTATATTTTACAGTGATTTAAACTAGCCTAGTCGTCCCGAAAATATGGTGGGGTTGGAAAAGGGGTTGCAAAAGTCGTCCAGAAATTTCGGGACAACTAGCCCAGCTCTAAAAAATATTTGAATTGACATCCCGAATTTCGGAAAAACGAGACAGTTCTTAATTATCAATTAATTTAATCACTTATAGATCAATTACTAGTTCGCATCTTGAATTATTCAATACGTTTTACGTTCCTGAAATTAGCATTGAAGAAAAAAACTTGAATTTGCATGCAGGATTTTTTTCACGGGTTATGTTAGCATTACTATTTTATTATTGTCTAAGATACTATTACTTACTACTTGATCTAGAAAGGTAGATAAAAATGTAAGAGTATAATTAGTATATAGCATCAATCAAATCGTAAAATCTTTCGAACTTCCTATTCCAAAAAAGCTTTCACGTAATTTATAGATGGCTCGTAATTTACGAGAATTAAAATAGTTGTTATTGTTAAACTAATTTTTCTGTGTGGAATTAAGAAAGCAATCTGAAAATGGGCGATAAGAAATAGTTCTCTCTGCAAATAAAGTTGGATATTACGAGAATTTTTCGCAGTTATCAAACCATTTATTGCCGCCTTCAGTGTAAAATTTGTACGGAATAAAATTTCATCATCTGTAGCATCCGATTTCGTGTTCAAAATGTCGGAAAAAATATATTTAAAACTCTTAATTTTTGCTGTTATTCTGTTTCAAGAGATTCTTGGCAGTTTCTTGGAAGATGGTCATAGTAAGTGAAGCGAAATTCCTGATAAATATTAGCGGCTTTCTTCGCAAGTGTGAAGCTTGATTTCTCCTTGTTTAGTATAATATTTCTAATTGAAATTCACACTAAATGCCTTTGAAAGCCTTTATATTCTTCAGAATTCTTTTAACTTCATGCAAATATTTTTCATTACTCGGAAATACCTGCATTCTCTAAACTCCTTAAGTTCCAAAAATTTACTGTATTTCTTCTATTTCCTCCATCTCCATGAATTACATAAATGATCTAGAAGCTCCGAATCAGCTGAATTGCCGTACAAAAATAGTTGAAGTTTTTTCAATAATATACCAAATAACTGTAAACTTCTATGTGAAAATAATTAATTTTTCGACGCTTACAAACTTCTTGAAATTGTGTTATTTTTATGTCGTTAACTTTATGTCCGGCGTTCAGCCTTATTTATTTATATTTGTTTCTTCTTAACATTTATTCGTGTTAAATAATATTTTTCCCTTTCTCGCGAATTTGTACTCTGACTTTCTCTTCGATTTTTAACGCTTACTAAGTATGTTTGTTTTCCTTTTTTCTTCTCTGAAGATTTCTTTTTAGTTCTAAATATTTATTCATTGTCCCAACCCCTGTGATATAGACTTAAAATTGAGGGCTTTCTTTCACGAGGCAAACCTGCTCTGTCTTTAACCTAAAATTTTAATAATTTTGCTGACTTGCAGAGAACTCAACAAATCTTCACTCTCGCAAAAAGCGTATGATTGGCCACACCTACCGCGGACACGGAGACTGGCTGAATAATGATGTTATCCACATTGTGAAGATTTTTAAAGATGACGAAAGAATTTGTGCAGGTGTTATACTCACGCCTGAACATATCTTAACTCCTAGTGCATGTGTTAGAGGACTGACAACAAGAAATCGCGTTGAATCTGGAGCACCGGGTAGGGGTCCTATCATAACTCACCAAATAGACGGTATATCTATTCACAAGAGTCTTTTCTTTCTTCGGATTGAGCCAAGTATTTCTCCCCAAAGTGGACTCAGTAGGCCGATACTACCTGCTCAAGAAGCTCTGCCGGAAGGTGTACATCCTATTAGGATTTCTTGGGCATCCACTGGTCAAGCGCGAGCAATTTTGGACGTGGAAGTAGACGATTGGGCTGATTGTGCCGTGATCTACAAGAATCATCAGACCCCATATAATATTACAGAGCGCCATATCTGCACTGTGCCATCACATGAATCACACAATCACTGTTTGGATAGCGATCGCGGTTCTGCCTTGGTGGTGGGTAATAGACTGTTTGCTGTTCTCGATAGGGCTGGAAGCTATGATGATATTCTTCCTGATGTGTTTATACTAGTAAACAATGGCAACGAATACTATACGTGGCTCATGGAATATATCCAACCATATTTACATAGCCATCCACATCTGTACAATTCGGCACGCTGAATGTAAGAAAGGGAAACAAAAATAAGTAAAATAAGATGCTAAAATAAAGCAGAATGTATCAAAATGTGCAAGCTTATATCTTTTTCTGATTCAAAATCTTTCCCTGGTAAAGATTGGTCTCTTTGTAGCACTGGCTTCTTGTTTAAGTATTTCCTCTTGAGAGCTCCTACTCGCTACTGTTGAGTCAAGCCGCCAAGCTTTAATATTTAAATCTTGCTTATTTATTTATTGTCATACTGCGGTGAGACCTATTGCGCTATAACCTAAATTTTAATCATGAAACAATGAATCCACAAGCATAAAATCTAGCTAGCTTGAGAGTTTGACTAATTTAACAGAGAAACAAATGCTGCGTAAATTAAAGTTTCTCTATGATAAGCTTATAATAACGCCACCTATTGTCATCATTAATAAACAAAATAAATCAATGAGAAAAATCAATCAAATTAAACAGGAAAGTCAATTATCAACTGGGTAAATAGGGAGTAAATATTTAAAATATAAATTCTAGAAATAAAAGAGCATTTGGAGCATAGGAGGAAAGAGACAGGAATATAAATAGAAGGCACTAAAGAAAGCAGAGGTAATAGCGTTCCTTAGACGTTGATATACGGTGATTTACGTTAGATATACAGGGTCTGTTCAAAGAGCAACAAGACTGGTTGTATATAGCTCAAACGGAATAGAAGGAATTTTTTATATGCAGGATGGGGATGGAAAACGTCAGAAACCAAATGCTTGCTTAGATAGTCGCCTCCGAGAATTTGCGGAGTAAATATAGCGAAAGAATAAAACCCTTTTTGCAGTTTTATGTGGTCAAGTTTTCATTTTAACTTGAAAAGTATGCAGCCTAGACTTTCATTATGATAATGTAGATTCAAAGAGAGATTGGAACGGAAAGATCAGCTTTTTTTGTCTGGGGCTGTTCGAGATTGCGCTCCATTTTAAGAGCGGGATGGAAGCCTACTGAAAGGGTTTACTACTCGCTTGATATTTACTCCGCAAATAGTCGCAGGTAACTGTTCAAGCATAAATTTAGTTCCAAAAATCGCTCACCGCGCATCCCGCACTTAAAAGACTACCTCTATTGCTCCGTCTGGATTATAAAAATTAACTCTTCTGCTTATAGAGCAGACTGTAGATCCACACTTTTGTTTAAAACGATGGAATATTATTGGCAAAATATTAAGGCGAGGCGCTTAAAGCAAACATTATTTTGTCTATTATTATTCATCAATTATATATTTAAATCTGTAAAGCCGATATATATTATATAGCTGAAATGAAACGGCTGGAAGTCTAAAATATAGCGCTAATGGTATAGGAATAATGTTGAGAGAGGCTTTAAATTTGTACTTCTTTTCACAGTTTACATCAAACAGCTATACAATAGACAAGTTTCATCAAAATAAAAGAGAGTTAAAAACCCTCATATTCAATGAAAAAAGAATTACAATTTATATTCGCAAATAGTTCAACTCTAACACAAAAGAGAAATTTATAATAATGTATTTAAATTCGTAGAGAAAACAGATTAATTTTCAGTCAAACACTTGCATTTGTAACCAAGGAGGTTGAGTTTTCTAACAAAAAAAGATAAATTTTAAACAAAATACATGGATTTTCTATCATACAGTTAAATTTTCAATAAGAAAATATCAATTATTAACGAGGAAATATAAATTTTTTACTAACAATTATATAGTATCATAATACGTTTGAAAAATTAATACTCATCCCAAACAATAGAATTTTTATAAAACTGGCTAAGTTTTCAACGAGGGAGATGAATTTTTAACTAAAATTATAAATTAAAATTATTTCTTCAAAAAAAGATCCCACTCCTTCTTCCCTCCATTGGGAATTGAACCACAAAACTTCTGATTTTCGGTCAGGTGCTTTTCCAATTAAGCTGTCAGAGGGATCAGAATAAGAACTATTTCTGTAAGAAAATAAAGCTAATTTTTAGCTAGGTGTTAATGGTACAAGTAATTATTTCAAAGGAATCTGTTATATGATCAAAGATATAGCAGTAGAATCTTTTTTCCCAGAAATAATTTTAATTTTAATTTGAAATATTATTTTCCATTTAGTCTGAAGGTGGGGTTTAGATGGTGAAACTTTCTACAAATCATATTCCCTTTTTGTAGATGGCGCTTTTAATAAGTAATAACAAGTAGAAAGAAATGAAAGTGTAAGCAAGTGTAAGCAGATCTCTCCAAGATTTTACGGATTTCCATAAATCCACAAAAACAACATTCCACTTAGACCGACCGTGAGCGCAGTAAACTCACTAATTGAGAAACTAGCAGAATCCAAAATTAGAGTTCTAGCAATTTATAATTATTTTTAATAATATTGACATTGAATAATGCTAAAAAGTTGCTATTTTCTGAAATATTAATCTTTTTGTCCACTTTTTAGTTGGAACTCTTAATTAATGCGGTTTTCATTTGAAATATTGAAATTTGCTTTGAAGTTTTAATTAGGAAAAAATTTAAATAAACATGAGAGAGGTTTATTTTTTAAACAATCTCTTTCTTTATTATTAGTGATTTGAAAAATCGTGCATCTTTCTAACGTTACTTTGAGAGAAAATAGTAAGAAACAATGAAAAGTCGGTTAAACAATTATGTTTGTTAAATTTCATTATTTAAAACTACAACCTGAGTGAAAAGTGTAAATTTTAAAAATATTTTATAATAGAAAGAACCGCAACTTTCTAGCGACATTCAAAGAGAATATTATTGAAATCAATTATCAATTGTTAAAAAAAATTATTTTTACATCCAATTATTAGTAGGAAATGATGCTCTATGCATTAGAAACAACTTTAATGTTGAAAAAAGCGAAAAAATCATAATCCGCGCCAAAATATCTCAAAACAAAATTTTCTATTTCTTTTGTTCTTTAACCCTCTAATGTAGACCTGTGGGGCGATATTTAAAAATTAAATTTTAGTTTCTATTTTATGGCTAATTGAGAAGACCATTTTTAAGTTTCAAATCTATTTACCTAACACTGTTGATTCTGAATGAAAGTTAAAAAGACTTATTTTCTTCTGATGGGTAATACATGTTGAACTTAGCCGACTTGCGGAGACTCTAAATACAACTATTTTTAAAACGCAATTATTTTTGGTGTATTCAAACAAATTTGGTGGCGATATAAATGAAAATTAGATTGACAAAATTTGACCGCCTTAGTGTACTATCTATTTGTGTAGAAACAGTGAAAACGTGAAAAATTACAGATATATGTAGCTTTTCAAATTCCTAATTTTCTATATTTTTTGTAGATTCTTAATTTTCAACAAAAAGCTATTAAAAATGACGAAAAATGAAGCTTTTATAATGGGTTTGTCGATTTTGGTATTTTTAAGCAGAAAATTGTAGCATTCATAATTGAGACTTTGGATTTAAATTTGCAAAATTAATATGTTTTAAAAATAGTCTTGTGTAGAGTAATAAGATGAAACTTCTTTATTCTATAATCTTTTATCATATCTCACATACATTTTTGTAATTTATCAATATTACATTTTTCTTAATTTAAATAATACATTAAGTGCGTAAATAAGTCATTTTTTATCACGATTAAGTAATTACTTGTAATTTTATTGGCGAAGAGGTGTAAAGACTTGTTTTGAAGTTTTACACTCTAATCTTTTTATTGTTTAAATCAGCTTAAGAATATTACACAATCGCCGACTACAGGAGCGTATAGTTGCTCAAAAATATTATTCTACTAAACCAAATAAAAAATAATTCTCAATTTATTATTTCACTCTAAAAAGATTTTTTATTTTAAATAAAAAACAGTTGAGTACATAAAGAAAAGATCAACAAAAAAATTTAAATTCTTAATGAAAATAGAATGTTTGATAATTAAATTATAATTTGAAATCAAAATGATTCTATTTGATCCCAAACAGGACTAGTCAGGAAATTAGTTGCATCATAAGCCAATGAAATTTTTATTTCAAGCCATAAATTTGCAAGCTTGATAAAGGAGGTGAAATGTCCACCAAAAAAGATGCATTTTTAAACCAAAGAGAAAGATTTTCAACACAATTATTGAACTTGCAACCACAAAAAAATTTCAGTCTATAATGAACAAAAAATGTTAGAAAAATTATAATTTTAAAGATGAAATAATATTTGTAAAAAAATAATGATTTTGAGTAACAGTTCAGTTTTATTTATTTATTTACTTTCAGGTTATGTTATACCAAATTTTTTGATAAGTTTTACTAGTTTAGGAGATATTCAGGACTTTTTTTTAAAGAAACAATTAAGAATATTTAATAAATTCGAAAAGGCTTCAGTTCCCATTATCGAATGGTAAAGGAGGCGTTTTTGTTCTGTGCTATCTTTTTGGGGTTTGACAACGGGTCTGGAGGTGTAATTGAGGTGAAACGTATTTGAAGGAGGTGAGTGAAGTAAAGAGGTTGCGTGGAAGTGTAGGGAGGCTGTTTTGTAAGGTGAAAGAGTTAGGAAGATTTTCGAAAGTGTTAATGTGAAGGCTAGACGTCGAAGACCCGAGAAGTAAAAGGGAAGATAGGGACAGCAGATCGGTAAGGTAGACCAGCATGACCATGAGGAGCACAGTAGAGTCCCGCAGAGGGCAGTATAAGGTAGACATCATCACCGGTGCTGAGGGTCTCGTAGCAGCCAGTGAAACACGGAGGTATTGGCATTAACGGAGCTATATAAACTGTATAAATAATGATGGCGTGGTTTAGTTGACTACGACAGGGATGTTTTGGTGGGGGAGAAGGAAGGACTGGTTGACAGGAGCACTCGAGCTCGGCCATCCAATCGGGAATTTCTTGATAAATTCAGATTTCGCAGTTTAGGCTCAAAACAAATTTTTGATAAATGGAGGTATAAATAGAGGGTTTACAGATAAAAGCGACAAAGGTTGGTGAGAAAGTGGATGTAGAAAGCTTAGAGAATCATACTTAAGGGTTTAGAGAGGAAACAAGCAGAAGTCTGAATGGCATACAAAACGGCGAGGGGATGAGGTATGGGAGGAAATACAAAATGTTAGAAAGAAGTGGGAAGAATGGGAGCTGGCGTGGCGACATGAAAAAGATTAGTTTTTAAAGCAGTTGGAGACGTCGAGAAAAAGCAAAAGATGAGTGAAAAAGACAGAAAATGTGATATGGAGAAGTTTGAAGATAGGGTGAGAAACTTGAAATGTAGGTCAGAGTATATACAGAAAGCGGAAGAAAAGATAAGAGAAGGAGAGCGAGTGAATAGAAGAGAAGACGAAAAGAAGTAGAAATATATTGTTTAGAAAAATAAAAGTGGATGTTGAAGCAGGAAGAGAAGATGTGGAAAAGCTGATAAGGGAAATTGGGGCGAAAGTGTACGTGGAAGATGTATATAGAGTGAGAAGAAACAATTAAGGGAAATCGCGTATGTATATTGTAAAAGTGAGAAGTCAGGAAATAAAAGTTGATATCTTGAGGAAGAAAAATGCTTCAAAGGGAAGGGAAGAAAGGATAGAGGAGGATATGGCGTGGAATAAAAAAAGAAGATAGTGGATGATGAAACAGAGAGCATACGGTGAAAGAAGGGCAAAAGGAATGAAGAGTGAGAGTAGCGTTTTAGAACGTACCTTGGCTAATGAATAAACATGAAGAATTCTGGAAAGAGGTGAAGCAATGGGATGTAGAGATGTTGAGTGGAACTTGGTTAGATGAGAAAGATTGGGTGCGACTAATGCTAAAATTTGAATCCACTTGGATCAAAAAGCTATATAATAGACAAGTTTCATCAAAATAAAAGAAAATAAATAGCCCTCATATTCAATGCAAAAAAAATTTCAATTTATATTACTACAAATAGCTTTTACAATGAGTCTTGGTAAGAGGAAATCAAAGCCCTGGAAGTTTTCGCGTACTTTTAAGGTAATTTATAAGAGCTAAAGAAATAATGAATTTATTTAAATATTCTCAAGAAACATACTACAAAAAAAGTGGATGGCGTCAGAAGAGGATGGGATGGAGATTGATATTTGCCGGAAAAAGGGTTAAAGAAGAGATTTGGTAAGTATGTAATAGAGTATGAAGAGGGGAAGGATGTGCGGTGGAGTAGAATAACAGGTAGAAGAGAAAGAAATTATTCCACATAATCAAACGGGATTTAGGAAGGGAAAAATAATACAATATGAGATGGCAGTTGCAAAAGGCAAAAAAAAGAGAAGATAAAGGTAAGAAAGAAAGAAGGTATGGTATTAGAAAACGAAGAAGAAACGTGAGGATAGTTTGCGTTTATAGAAGAGCAGAAGAAGAAAGTTGGAATTTGACTAGGAACAGATAGACTACGAAGGTAGGACTCGGTCGCAAATTCTGGGGGAAACAGGATGATTCATTTCTGATGGGAACTCGGAAGGCGATGCAGAAGGCGATATTACGTTTCCAGGAAAAGGGGAAACTGTAATAGATTTTATAGTGGACGAGAAAAGGATAATGAGGCTGTAAGAAAGAATCGATGTAGGGAACGAAATAGGGTGAGAAACAGGGCCTCCGAGCTGGTGTATAAATCACTGCGACAAAATTTCGGGTAAATAGTTCAAAGCCCTGTCACAGATGCGCTACATTCGCCATGGAAACAAAATTGTCACATATCGAATGTTCAATTTAACCAAGTATTTCAGAAAAATTAAGAAACATTTTTCGTTAAAATTCTTAAAATAGCACTGACGTTATCATACGAGGGTGGATTGATAAGTTTCCGGCCTGACCAAGAAAAACAACGTTTCTAAGAATTTTTTTTTTTATTTCTCAACATAATCTCCTCCAAGGCTGATAC
>NC_046659.1:102127023-102127919 GCF_010883055.1 Belonocnema kinseyi | reverse complement strand
TACAAGCTATCTAAGGATGGTACTATAGAACGCCACCTCAAGGTAGGCCTAGTGGCGCCATCTCTTGGTCAGGCCGGAAACTTATCAATCCACCCTCGTAACCCTTTATCCCTCTCCTTTATTTTTAAGAAAGGGCTGTTCAATTTCTCCTGTCAATTCATTCATTTTAATTTCATCACGATTATGAGTATAGGAGTCAATAAAAACATTTAATAAATACATTTGTTGTTGGTGTGGACATAACAAGTAAGGATGTGCATTTTATAAAATTTGCAATATTAGTTCAATAAAAATGAAATATTATATTTTAACGAAATTTTATGGATACCATAAAAGTTTTAATGTAATGTTATTTTATTGAACGTGAACAAATGACATTATTGAATTTACTGGATAAATCGTTAGCCTTTTTTTAAAACTTATGACAGAAATAGGCTTATAGTAACGTCAGTATTATTTTCGTCTTTTTTTTCAAATTTTGCTACAAGATTTAAAAAAATTAAAATGTATATTTAACAGAATTAATCATTCAAATTTAAAAAATACACTTGCTGGTATCCACAACATAAAAAAACATTTTTATTGATTATTTTTAGTTAGCCTTGCTGAGGACATCGACGGCACCAAGTTTGTTTTTGTGTGTGTCCAATAATAGTATCTCTGCGACAGGGCTTTGAACTAGCTACCCAAAACTTTGTTTTGTTGAAATACTTACCAGCTTAAGTGCGCTGGTCGGAATACTTCCCGATCATTGCAATTCTGAAGTACAAGAATTTTAGAAGGGTGGGAAGGAAGAAGGAGGGAGAGACAGGGTAAAAGACAAAGATGGGTAAACAGGGGATGGAGAAACTAAAAGAATATACGGAAAGAATGAAAGAAGAGAAGACGGGGATCCA
>NC_046659.1:102118078-102127013 GCF_010883055.1 Belonocnema kinseyi | reverse complement strand
GATAATGGGACGGTTAGAAAAGGTAATTCAAGAAATTAGGCCAAGTAAGGGAGAAAGATGTGGGAAGAAAGGTTGGTAGAATGAAGAATGTATAAAGAGTAAAGGGCGCATAAAGATATCCTTAACGAGTTTGAGAGGAGGAGAGATAAACAAAAAGGAATATAATAAAATGAAAAGGAAACACGAGAAATTACTTGATTTAAAACGACAGGAGGAGAGGGCGAGGTACATGGAGGAGGCAGAGAAAGCAATAAAGAAGGAAAAAGAATATGCGGCGATTAATAGAGAAAGAAGTGGATGGAAAGGGAAGAGAGATGAAAGAGGAAGGGAGAAAAATAAGGAAGATATGGAAGGTGGGAATGAGGTGACTAGAGAGGCGGTTAATCAAGCAATTGAGAAGTTCAAAAGAAACAAGGCGTCAGGTGAGGATGGGATGGAGAATGGAGATTGAAATTTGGCGAAAAAAGGTTTCAAAGAAGAGATTTGGTAAGTATGTAATAGAGTATAAAGAGGGGAAGGATGTGCAGTGGAGTAGAATAAAAGGTAGAAGAGAAAGAAATTATTCGACGCAATCAAACGGGATTTAAGAAGGGAATGGGAACAATGCATCATATTTTTGTTTTGAATTATCTAGTTAGTAGGAACCAGGGGCAGGAAAAAGGAAAAATAGTCGCTCTTTTCGTGGACTTTAGAGCAGCTTTTCAGTCTGCGAATAGGAAAGTAGTTTGAAAGGCAATGAAAAAAAAGAAGGTGGACTAAAAGTTGATTCAGACGGATAAAAAAGTTATTTATGGAGACGAAGAAAAGATTGAGGATCGGGAACAAAAAGGAGGAGTTCTTTACAGAAAGGGATCTCAGGCAAAGGTGCCCGCTAAGTCCTTTGTTATTTAGTATATTGTTAGCAGACCTGAAAGAGAAAATGGAAAAGAAAGAAAAAGGGGTACAGTGCAAGGGAATAAGAGAATATACTGGTTAGCGTACGCATACGATGTGGTGATTCTAGCAGAAAATAAAAGTGGAATGAACTTGATAATGAAAGGATTTGAAGAATATGTGAGAAAGAAAGACCTGACAATTAATTTGGATAAAACAAAGATAGTGTGTTTCAGGAAGAGAAAGAAGGAAGCAGAGTACGGATAGAAGATAAATGGGGAAATTGTGGAAATGGTAGAAGAATTTTGTTACTTAGGATTCTGTTTCAAAGCGGCAGGTAGAAATGATATGCAGGTGAAAAAAAGGATGAAAAGTGCGAGTGAAGTGATGGGTCTAGTGTGGGGGATTGGAAAAAGAAGATTTAAAGAAAATTGGAAGATGTGAGCATGGCTGTTTGCTGTATTGGTATGGTCAGTGATGTGTTATGGAATGGAGATCTAGGGGTGGAAGGAGTTCAAGAAGGTAAAGAAAATGCAAAGAGATTTCTGAGATGGTTTATGGGAGAGAGTTGAAACTTCCCAGGTTATATGCTGAAAGACGAAACAGGGAGAGAGGAATTGGTGGTAAGACAGAGGAAAAGAGTTCGGAACTTTAAAGCTAAACTCAAGAGTGGGAATTGGAGGAAAGTTGCACAAGTATGCCTCCAGGAAATATTAAATAGAGAGAGAGGGGGAAAGGCGGACAAATCGAGATGGTAGGAGGAGAGATGGCAAATTAGAAGGGAATAGAATATGTGTGTATATTAGGGAAGGGAAAGGCAGTAAGTAGAGAGAGAGAGGAAGAGAGAAATGAAAAATTAGCAGGAAAGGAAAACGTAGAAAAAAGGTGATGGAGTAAAAGTACAAGAAATAGTATAGCAAAGTTAAGATGGAAGGGGCCCCAGAATATTTAGGTAAGTTAAAAAGGGAGTGTAGGTGGTCCTGGACGGTATGTTTTAGAATGAGAGAAGGAATGAAGAAGTGTAAAGACTGGTTGAGTGCAGAGATAAAGAAGTGTAGGGTATGTGGTTATAAAAGTGAATTCTGGGAGGACGTGTTGCTGAGATGTACAGGGGATGAGGAAGAGGGAAAACTGGATGAAGAGTTTAGAAGGTAAAAGGAAAGAGACAATGGGGGAGGAAAAACCAAAAGTCGAGACGAAGATTGACAAAGGAAAAATGTAAGAGAAATTAGTGTAGCGTGACTTGGAAAAGCACAAAAAATGGTAAGAGGAAATCAAAGCCCTGGAAGGTTTCGCGTACTTTTAAGGTAATTTGTAAGAGCTAAAGAAATAATGAATCTCTTTAAATATTCTCAAGAAATATACTACAAATTTTTCATCACCTTGAAAAATTCCATAATATTGGAAAATTTGTAATATTTTATCATGGAAGTTTGAAAAATCTCTTTATTTGAGTTTTATAAAAAATTTTATTATAGTTAAAAAATGTTAAAACTTCTGAATCGCTTTTAAAATGATTTAAATTTTTTCGAGAACGTTGGAAAAATTCTATAGAATTACAAAAACCGCCTTCAAACCTTGCAGATTCTTTTTAAATATTCTTTAAAAATGAATGTTATAAATAAAAAGACATTACAATTTTGCCGGAAAATCTAAAAATAATACAAGTTGATGAATCTTTTATTGTAAACCATGAAAATATAAAGTCTTGAAAATTGAATTGAAGTGACGCTTTAACAGTAGTCAACAATTTCTTGAATATTCGTGCCAGACTAGAATATAGTAGCATTTATACATATGGGGTAAGTGCTAAATTTTTGAAAATTGGTTCATTTGCTTAAACTACTTGTTTCATCCTAACTCGTGTGGTTGCAATATCTGCCATCATTAATAAATAAATGAAATACTCTGAATTAACGTTTATCTGCTGTTTGTAGCACGATTGTATAAGTAAAGGGTTTAAAACAACGTCATCGTCATTCAACAATCGCGTTTAAATCGTTTCAGTAAACTAACAACATTTTGAAACAAAATTTTAGTTTTTAAATTTAAAGTGGCAACTTCTAAATTCTAAATAAACCACAACATTATGTAAATCCCATCTAGACCAAAATTAAGGGGCTAAAAGAGTCTTTCATAATTCACGGTTCCTTGCATTCATTTCTCTTCTGAGTGTAATGGTCTAACCTTTAATCCCCTTTTCTACTAAATAGTAGAGGAAACTGCTCGTTAGTGATAAATGTGCGGCTGCGTTCTGACTTCCAGCTCTCATTATAGTAAAAGTTCACTGGTCTGATGGATACAATTGTCAATTTATTTTTATTCCTCATCAAAAACTAAAACCTAAAAACTATATACTATTGAATCTAAACTTCTTTAACGAACTCTTCACTCTCAGATAAATAGAGTCAAATCTCACACATTATTCTAACATGGTTGCGTGCTTAGTGGAAGCACGAAACAACCTCATTATTCTTCAAGTTATTATTATGAAACAATGTATCACCAGCCTAATTATTGAGGAGCACGGGGCCGTAGCCACAGTCCAAATTTCCATTTTACGACAGCTCCCGATTCAAACAAGTATTGGGATCAGAAACCGTACCTTTCCAATATAATGAAACGTCCTTATTCGCTTGGAGGTTCAAACTATGTAAAAGAAAGCAAACCAGAAGCTTCGGAAAATTATAGTCCCTATAAACAAAAACAATTATATGCCACATAATCTTCTCTTATATTTTTTAATGGACATTAAAAAAATATTCTAATGCGCATGGATCTAAAAAAACTAACCGGAAATCCTTCAACGGTCAATGGGTTAGGTGCCTTTATGATTGCAAGGCGTCGAGTTATTTTTTTATCTCGATGGCATAGTAAGTTATAAAGAAACTATTGAAGAACACGGAAAGAAAATTATATTAAAAGAAGTTATTCTTTTTATTTAGCCAGAAAATAGTGCATTTTTATTTTAAACAAATTTCTTTTTGGGTCTTATCACAAATAGTGATGACGTTAATCCCGACCGAAAGAAAATTCAAGCCGTTAAAAATTGGTCCACCTTTAAAACCCCTAAAACGCAGCAAAAACGAAGCCTTTAAACAAACTTATAAAGAAAGGTGTAACCCTTTAATGGGATTAGGAAGAAAAGGCTAAGAAAAGGAATGTATACATCTTCGTATATGCTATTACTCTTACGTATTAGACAGTGTATAATGCAATTATTCTACCACTGAAGAAGAGTCTATCGATGTTTTATACGCGGTTCAATAATATCGACCATATATATATATATGGATGATAATTTATAATAGTAAGTGATCACGAACTATTAAAATGGATACATTTAGTAACAGATCCTGGCCATAGATTAATTCGCTGGCTTACTGCCAGTATGCTCTCGTAAAACTAAGCAAGGGGCTAAGAAAGAAGCGAATTCTGTAACTCGAAATTTCGAACCGACTATCAAATCCTAGGACGACAATCAATGCACAATTCCACTACAAGATATGCAAGTGGCGCAAACGAAAGAAGTATTAGCATACGATTGCTCCGATGTCGAGTGAAAGAAACAAGTACTAAAATTCGACCTTATTTTCGCGACATCAACACTAATTGATAATGTGATACAAGTGAATAGAATGATCCAATTCCTCCGATACTTAGGAAAAATTTTAGAGTATTACCAAGTTCAGGGGTACCTTTTGCAGCTTTTTCATCACGCGATACGCCTAAAATTGCTCCACAAACGTTGCAAAACATTCGCAGGAATTGTTTTAAAAAACAAATTACAGAAGAAACAGAAAAAAGAGAGACCAGCATCAGAGGAACAAACCAAAGGTATTGAAACTCTGAGCCCTCTACAAAGTGACAGTGATGAAATTTCAATAAAAGAACAACAAATATAGAAGAAGGCACAGAAAATTATTTTGACATATGACAGTAGCGAAGGGAGAGAATGATCCAGAAATCATACAAGCAATTGTAGAATTTTAATCAGACAGTAAACAGAATTCCAACAAAGAATTAACTCACTGATAAACTGGGATGAAAAAGAATTAAAAGAGACTGAAGCTCAAGCAGCAGAAACTGAAGAGACTAGCAATAAAAGTACCTATTTACTGTTTCCAGTGCAATCAGATTTACCCCCAGAACAAGTAGTAAAATCCTTTGATGGACAGCACAAAAGTGTAATCTTTGGACCACAGAACAAGACACCCATTACCCCAGATATCTGGAAAACATACCGCAAAGCAACACATCAACTTGTGGATTACCCCAAAACTTGTCGACACCTTTTGAGCATCCAATGGTAAATTTTCTAAAAATTCTGCAACAGCCGAGAAGAATTGCGAATCTCGAAAAAGAGAACAAAACCAAAACAAAGGAAGCAATGTTCTAGTTATTTAGCCGGCCGTAGAAAATTCATTCAACCCGAGTTCCCTGTTACCTACATGAAGCTCGATATGAGAAACAAGTCCCTAAAAATGAAAAGCTGCAGAGAAAATTTGGCCTATCCAAGCGGAAATTTTACTTCTTCTCTATCTGAAGATTGTGAATTTACCACACCGACATGCCGACTATTAATAGATATACGTGTATCTCTAGAGAAAGAGAATGTACAATTATTAAGGAACTTTAATAAAGAAGATTTGAAAGAAATTTGACCGAATGGTACACTTCTTGTTGTTTTAAAGGAAGTATTCGATAACAGCTAACATTAAAATCAGGATATGCTACGAGTGTTTGTGTGTGTACCTATAGAACATGATGGTACCTCAATAATAATTTAAAACCACTAAAGTAAAATAGGGTACGTGAGGCAGTTGACCAAACTTATAGACGCATGCGAGAAAGGTTCACATGGCCAAGAGTAAAAGAGCAAGTCATGGTGTTGGTGGGAAAATGTAGTGTTTGTCAAGAACGAGAAATTATTCGAGCCTGGAAACTTTAGCCCCTGATTATTAGCGCTGCACCCATAGAAACTTTCGACAAAGTTGTCTCTGGACTTAATAGGACAATTAGCAACAACGCCTGATGAAAATCGACATTTTCTTACGATACAAGACAAATAATCAAAATAATGCACTTCTGTTGCTATACCCGATATAACAGTAGCAACAATAGCGCATGCTTCGGCTAAACATTTAATTTCGCACTGTGGCGGAAAAGCCATTTAAAATGATCGTGGAAGCGCTTTCATAAACAATCTTTTAATAACACATACGATCATACGCGGATCCTTTCGACGATTGGAATAGGTTTTTTCGCAATGTTTCACTACAACTTACCAATTTAATAAACAATTAAATTTAAAACTTTTGAATTAATATTCGAAAAGTATCACGAAACTTTATGTCTTTTCCTTTCTATAAGAAGCTGGAAACACACGGGTTTTGTTCAAAATAATTAATACTGGAGCTATCCAAAATCAAAATCATAGCGGCCGGAAATTTAATTAATGCGAAGCGCAGATCTAAATCACTTTATTGTAGGAGCATCAACATACTAGTCTCCCAAAATAAATTAAAGTTTGAAGATTCACAATTTCTAAGTGAAAATAATTTTTTTTTTCAAACAAAGATAATTTTTCAAGTGTCAAAAAGTTACTTCAACATACATGGATTTTCAAGCTCCGGTGTTTAATTTTCATTGCAAATAAACATGACAATAAAACACCGCACATTTGAGGATTGGTAAAGTATCTTTAAAGTAATTGCAACTTCCACTGGCGGTAGGATAAATTTCACTTTAAATATTTTAGTATTAATAACTTGTTATAACAGTTTCTCTGCTTGCTTATATAAGAATGTAAAGTTCCTTCCAAATAAAAGCAGATTTGTTTCTAAAAAGACTGAATATTGAGCTTCTTCTTAATTAAAAGTAGTATAGTTATGACATGACGGCTTAACATACTGACCGAGTAGGGTTCTGCTCCATTGTATGCTACCAACAGTGTGTATTACCGACGGTCGGTAATACTGACCATCGGCCAGTAAAACAGAGAGGTCGGTATGTTTCTAATAATATCATTTTAAATTCGCTTTGTTAAGGTGGGTGTTCTATAATGCTTAGGTTTTTAATCTTACTACGTGGAGAAACAGTTATAATTTTCACATACAGAAATTAGCCAACAGTCGGTTTTAATGTAAAGTTAGAGGTTATCTCCGCTAATATTGGCCTTCCCACAAGTAGTATTACTATCTATTGGTAAGGCAAATGTATTAATAGTCGAAAATCACTACTGTCGCTTAAGGTATGGTCGGTATATGAGGTGTCCATTTGATTAGCATGACTCGCATACTAACAGAATTTCATTTGAGTTTTTCGCGCCTGATATTTTGATAGATTTGAAATTTCTGCTTATGAATGCGTATCTACTTTGAACTAAAATAAATTATTTGAAGGTTCCAGCATATGAGATTCTTGATCTTTTATAAATGGGAATAAATATAAAACGATATATATATATATAAACTGGCGGGTTACAGCATGCAGCCTTTCTTTAGGCAACCACACATACCTCGTTCAAGGGACAGGCAAAACGTTGCATCATAGCAGGGCAAAGGAAGAGCGCAGGCTCGCAGCCTCCCACTAACAAACACTAGTGAAGCAGCGAGGCCCGAGGATGGGGAGTGGCCCATAAATAGAGCAGCTCGGCACAGAATCGGCAGTTGGGACGTTGCGTGGGTTACGCAAAAGTTTTCTCTTGAGGACTAACTGTAGTCAAGAAAAACTTGAAAGATCTCTTGCGCTCCTAAAAACCTATGTTCTTAAGATTTCGTTAAAGAGAGATCCCTAGAGCGGAAGCACGTATACGGCGTAAATCCGGTCCAAGAGAATTCTCTCTCCAAGACACTGTTAGAGTAAAATACGCAGAATTTCAACCACCATTTGGGTATTGCGACTTAGATAGTTTTGGGCTATTTCCCACTTTGACTGCAAATATAAAAAGTTTTCTAAGTTCTTTTTCGGCTTAGGCTGAAAGTGCCTCCTTGCTGAATATTAGAAAATATTGTTGACTTTGAAAATTTCTTGAGTCTAATTGAAGGGTAGGGCCGAGTCTACCTACCAATTCTGGCTGAGGAAGTTAGCTTTCGAAATTACTATCTACTTTTCGAAGCCCTTAGCCGCTTATGAGCAGGCGGGAGTATACCTCTTCGCCCCTGGTTGAGAAAGAGACTAAACTTCGAAAATAGAATAGAGAATATTTTCTGGCAACAAGGTTTGTCGAACCGTGGTAATAAAGATTGCTTTAAATAGAGAGTTTCTCTTAAAACTGGATAAATCCAGACTTGAACATTTTGTTTTATTTTCCTTAATCCTCGTCCCGTTCCTTGCGACGCAGGTAAGCGAGCACCTGTAGAGAAGCGTGCGAGCGAGTGAACAGAAATTTCTTGAGGCGCCAGCGTAAGCCTTCCAATAACAATTATCATTTTGACACCCTTTTACAAAGTATAAGCAGATTGCGTAAAAATACAAAAGTTTTACTTAAATTGTTCTCTGCGATAGACTTTAGAAAAGGTCAGCGAACCTTAAAGCTGAAAATCGTGCGTTGAAAACCGAAAGGTTAAAATGTCCTTATAGGAAAATTTAGAATTTCTTCTGCGAAAGATTATTTGTAGTTATCGATTTATTTCAGAATTATATTTTCCATGTGCAAGTAGTTGAAAAAGCAAAAATATATAAGATAGAAAGTAAGATCGCGGCTAAATTGAAAATTCTCAGGCGAAAAGCTTACACAAGTAATAATATTTTACTTACATATTTGTTTATAAATCGGGGCTGTTTCACGGAGGAAAAATAAGATTTCTATTTCACATATAAATCGTGTATTCATAAACTTTAACTAAACCTCAAAAATACATTATGTTCTAAGCCCTGAGCTATTTTTAATGATTAATTTTCGGACGCAAAAGGAATCGTCATTTAAGCGAACTTTTATTCGCTAAGATTCTAGAATCTTGTGTAAGCTTTTCGCCTGAGAATTTTCAATTTAGCCGCGATCTTACTTTCTATCTTATATATTTTTGCTTTTTCAACTACTTGCACATGGAAAATATAA
>NC_046659.1:102093152-102117978 GCF_010883055.1 Belonocnema kinseyi | reverse complement strand
ACTTACATATTTGTAAGTAAATTAAGTAAGATTTTTATGTCTATTTGGGTTGTCATGCTCGATTTGAATTTTTTTTGTTTGAGCCGATAAGGATCTATCTACCCTGAAAGGTAACTTCAACTCATATAACATTAAGGTCTATTGTTTTTACTATTCAAAATAAGACACAGTTTTGAAATAATAGGTTGTTTACAAACAAACTTCAAAATCTTCCTGGATTGTTGAAAAAATAATTTTGGAATTAAATTTCTGAAAAAATACCCACGTTTCATCTTCTTCATTTTTTAATATAGATAGCTTACAATTTCCCCTACAAGCTGTTTAATGCCAAAATGGAATCTCTCTCTTCTTCTTAAAAAATATTTTTTCAAAACTGTGCCCTATTACGAATAAGTGAAAAAAGAGCTTGATATTATTAAAATGACTAAAGTTATGCAACTTAAGAAACCCAAAATTTTCATTTATGATTATTCCTTAAGTTTTTTATTATATTTTTTATATTTTTTTTATATTTGTCTCAAAATTTCTTTTTCCTCTAAGATAAGAAAATTACATAATAAAAGGTATGGTAGAATTCTTAGGTGATTAATGTTAATTTTAATAATGGTTTATTGATATTTATTGTACAATGTATAACAAAATGTCCTCTGGGTACGCTTAGTCTTAGATTATCACTGAGAATATTATTTATAATTATTTTAAATTAATTTTCTTTTCTTCGAAATTACATCTAATCCTTGAGAATTCTTTACAGTTTTTCAAATTAAATGAATTCCTGTTTATTATTTTGAATTGCTTCGGATGCTTTCAGAGTCTTATAATTTTTTTTAATACTTTTAACTTTCTTAAACTCACCTAAATTCGCTAAATTCCTCAATTTCTTTTGAAATATGACTAATTCCCTGAATCCTTGGAAATATTTGCATTAGATAATGCGACGAATTGAAGTAGTTCAAGAATTAAGGGAATTCCCGATAATCAAGGAATTCAGGACATTTATGGAATTCCGAAAATACAAAGGGGTTTAGTGAATTCGGAAAATTCCGAGGAGTGAACGAATGCAGGATATTTAAAGTATTCAGGGATTTTGGTTTATTCATAAAATCTAGAGAATTGAGAAAGTTCATGTCATTTTAGGAATTTATGTAGGTATATCCGGGTGAAGTAACGCTCCTGTAATTTCTAGATTAGGCGGCCCCGCTCTAAACATATAAAAAGTGATATAAGGAAAAACAATCTCACAGGGTACATTTCCAGGTTTAATCTCATTTCCATTCACAAAAGCAATGTTAATCGCCTGTTTTGTTGCTGGATTTACATCTACTCTGAAGAATTTCCCCCAAAAAACGATGAACCACAGGTTTTCATAAGGTTCCAGAACGTACTCATCTGGAAAAGAAAGAAAGATTTGTAAATTTAAAAGAATTTTTAATCAATTCATCACCAAATTAAACTTTTTTTAAATTGAAATTTTAAAAAATCATAAAACTAGTTAATTTTTTTGGTAATAATAGTGTGGTAGCGATGTTACTTTTGTAACGAAGTAACAGATTGAAAAATAGTAACATATTTTTTTTAACAGCAACTATAAAAATCTTTTTATTTTTAGTTACTTTCGAAATACAGTTCGGGATAATTTTTTATGAGCATTAAATAAATGTCATTGCTCTTGATGCTATTTTTTTAAGTATTTAAATTGTGACGGTTAGTTTTCGAAATGTGCGTAAATAGTTCAAGAATATTGAAATTGAGAAGGCGCAATTTAATAGAAAGAAGCTTTTGAAAAATTATTTCTCTTGAAAATCAACAAGAAATTTGCAGGGCTGACACAGCCTAATTTATTTTTAAAAAAATAAATGTAAAACTATTTTAAAAAGAGACAAAAAGTGACGAATAGCACGAATGTGCATTATCAGTGTGACTAAAGTACTTTTATTTATTTTTTTTAATTTGATGAAATTGAGAAATATTTAGGTTAGCTGAGATATTTTAGTTGATTTAAAATATTTCTGAGCCATTTTATGGGAACTATAATGTTTAGTATGTTCTCAAACATTTTAAAGAATTCTAAATGGGTTAAAAGAAATTTTACAGGATTGTCAAAGATTTTAGTAATTCTATGCTTGTATTATCAAATTTTAAGTAGCAGCACCAGATTCTATGATATTTCTAAGAAATTTTTAAAATCTAGTCACAAGAATTACGAGTTTTTTTAAAAATTCCTAAATTGAAAGAAAGATTTTCAATATTTCAGGGCATTTGAAGGGATTTGAAAATTTTGTTTAAGCTTCAGAAAGTTTCAAAAGTTTAGAATATTTTCATTATATTTTAAAGAATTTATTTGCAAAAATTAGGAGATATCAAAGCATTTAAAAGTTTTAAATTCTAAGTTCTTCTTAAAAATTTGCAACAACTTGAGAGATATTTTCAAATTTAAAAAATATACACATAAAAGCAAAGTTTTTTAAAATAATTTTTTTTATATACTAATGTCAAAATCATTAAATATTTTTTTATTCACTCGAAATTATCACTATTTTTAAAATGCGCCCTTAGATTTAATGAAAAAATTTTCTAGACTTGATGAGAGATTAAGCAGGAAGTAAAGATATCTAAACAAACATAAAGGCCTTCCATCTTCTAAATCGTGATTAGGAGTATTTCCCTGATAAATTTTCTTGATGAGTTATATTTTAAACTAGTATAAATCTTTTAAGCAAATTTATGAAAGGTCCCTTACCACTTGGATTTGGTGCTCGGACTGCCATCAGTTTATTAGTTTGTCTTACATATATAACCGTTGAATGGTTATCCAGTAATTCAAGACGGACTATAAAATTATTATATCTATAAAAATACCCGTTGTTAGGGAGAGTATTGCGCTTAATGCTAGCTTGCAATACATTTCCATATTTATCTAGCCACAAAGAAACGTCATTCTCCATAAAATGGACTGTCTTATTAGGAGGGCCTGCCACATGCGGGAGGGGACGTTCTACTGGAATAAATTGCGGGGGACCAATCTCTTTCTTGTTTTTGCTCCCAAGCGGGCGCCCACGCCCGCGTTTTATCTTAGAGCCTGAACTCGATTCTGGATTACTGGCAGCTTTTAAATCTGTAAAAATAAAACATTTATTTGTCATTTAGAAAAGAATTAAGTACGAATCTCAAAATTAAACACTCAACAATTCTGAACTAACGAACTTGCAATAAAATACTGCGTTGTCTCCATGTTTAAAAATAAAAGTTTTTAAGAGTGTTTGTTTAAAAAGAATACTGTGCTTTTAAGGCTAGACCCTTGTTTCTATTACACGCACGCACCCTATAGACCTTTTTTCAAAGAAAAATACTAGGACTTATATCAGGCGAAATTAAAATATTTCAAGCAATGTTAAAAAGAGGCAAAAATATTTTTTACCTTATGCCCGCCATATTGGATCCCACAGGAAAAAATAATGCCGGCACAACCACAATTTTTTATAGAAAAAACCTGAATTTGCAACAAAATAAAATAAATATTAAATACATAAACCTTTAAACTCACTCTTTGGTTTACGTACACGTTGATGATCCTGGTTAGTATGTTCTGCGTTCAAATCATTTATTATGCCTGTTATATTTTGTGCACTTAATAACTCTGGATTTACAGAAGAAGACGGGATCCAGTGGTTTTCATGCATTGTTGATGATTCTGTAAAAAGACTGCTCATGTAAACAAAACTCATCATACCTGATCCAAACGATCTAGCTACTGACCGATGACCTAAATGTGCCAAGTATTACAAAAATTATTATTACATTCTTTGAAAATCATCCCATTACTTTGTCCATTAGCGTTTTACCTCGTAAATTATGAAAAAAATGTATGAAAACCGCATTAATTTTACTCTCATCATTTTATTGGTATATCTAGGTTTTGTAACCGTACATCACAGTGTATGCGAGTACAGAATTATACATGCAATTTTGGTACCTCCAATTAATTCCAAAGATTAATGGGATTTTTTGAGCCGTCGAGTGCAAGAACCAGCCCGATGCTCGAAAACGCGTGAAAGTATTGTGCGCGCGTTTAAAAAATTTCAAAATAAAAAATTTTTTTTATAATTTAGAATTGTAAAGAATAAGGAAATGAAACTTTTTTACCTCAGAATTTTTTTGGTCAAACATTTGTTTTCAATAATATAGCGAACGATCAAATAAAAGTTTCTCTCTAATTTAATTAAGTTGTAAAACTTAAATTTTTCTAACCTGGCTCAATATTTTTGAAATCAGTTCATTAGAAATCAAATCAGATGTTCATATTTAGAAAAAGTATTCGACGTCTGCCCTCGCTGTTACCTAATGCGTCGCCAGGATTCCTTCGCCGAGAAGATTTCCCGCGCGGGTTATTTTATATTTCGCTATTATTATTAAAACTAAATGTTTGACGAAAAAAAATCCTAATGGGAAAAAGTTTTATTTCCTTAATCGCTGCAATTCTACATTTTCAAAAAATGTACGTTTTGACTTGGAAAATTTCCTTTTTTTAAATCGCACAGACAATAATTTTACGCGTGTTCGAGGGTCGGGCTGGTTCTTGCACCCGGCGGCTCATTTATAAATATTTTCATAAGTCCTTTTACTTTTGCATCATTAGACATATGTGACAATTTCACCAGAAAATTATTTAACGTGATCCGATTTAATTGTTCTTGAGCATCTTGGCATTGTTGTTTTCACTGGATTCAAATCTGATTTTCGATTTTCCAAATTCAAAATAAAAAAAAAAAGTTTCTCAACGAGTTCTGAAGCAGCTTTTCTAAAGAATGTTAAGTTCATAACGCGTTATAAAATACATAGCCATTCAGAGTTTTAAATTAAGGTAAACGTCCCAGACATCGTGATTCCAATTTTTGTGCTTTTTATTTTATTCAAATGAATATAATTTCTGTTTGCTATTATAAGATGCTAAAAATAAATACATTTCATCAAATGTTATTAAAATATTCACTGTTAGAAACTAAACGATTATTTAACCTCGTCTGTGGAATAAAAATAGTACAAGTTCTCGTCAAGCTTTCAGATTTCTTTAAAGGAATCTGTTTTATAATAATTTAGAAATTGTTACCACCAATCAGTTTATAATGGAATGATAAATGTGCGAAACATCAGTTTTAATTGTTTTAAACCGTAAATTCACCGGCAAGCATTCCTATACATGTATAAGAGATAGCGTTTGTAAGACGGACATAGTACACAATGAATTTACGGAATAAATGCAATTCATGGCATTTTCGGCATTCACGAAATTCTTGGAATTCAGGGAATTCATGAAATTCAAGGAATTTACGTAAGACGCAGAATTTGTGAAAATGAAAGAATTCACGAAATGTATGGAATTGGCAGTGTGAATGGAAATCACACAACTCAAGGAATTTACATTTTTAAAATTTATAGTATGCATGAGATTCACGGCAATCAAGGAATTCACCGAGATCACGTAAATCACGGAAGCCATGGAATTCATGGTATTTAAGGTATTCGGGGGATTCAAGATATGCACGGAATTCACGAAATTTAAGAAAATCGTAGAACTCACGGAATTCAAGGAATTTTCGTAATTTAAGGAATTTACATAATTAATCTAATTGAAGGATAAATTTCGGAATTCAAAAAATTAATGGAATTCGAGCATTTAAAGGAACTTATCCGTGTAATTCAAGAAATTCACTGATATCAGGGAATTCGTGGGATTTTCGTATTTTATGAAAATGGATTTAACGTAAATTCCATGCATTCCATACATTCCATGAAATTCTTTATTTCTGTGAATTCCATGAATTCCATGAAATCTGCGAAATCCGGGAATTCAATGAATTGAGGCACTTCGTGCTTTATATGAATTCCTTAAATTCTGTAAATTCCAATAATTCCGTAAGTTTCTGGAATTCAGTGTATTTTGTGAATTCTGTGAAGTCGTTGAAATCCGCATAATACTTGCATTTTGTAAAACTTAAGAATTTTGTGAATTGAAGGAACTCCGTGCATTATATCAATTCCGTGAATTCGTTGAGTAGAGAAAATTCCTTGAATGATGTTAATTCGTTGAATGCCTCGCATTCCTTGAATTCGTTTAATTCTGTGCATTTGCAGAATTTCGTGAATCCCGCGAATTTCTTAAATTCCGTGAATTAACGAATGCCATCAATTCTTTGAATCTCGTAAATTCTCTATATACCTTTAATTTTGAAAATATTAGTAATTAAAGGGATTCTTTAAGTTCCTTAAATATCTTTTAAACCGCGAATCTCATGAATTCCGTAATTTTTTTGAATTCCTTGAATTGCTAAAATTCCTTAAATTCCATAAATTTATAAAATTCCGTTAACTCCAGTAATTGCGTGAATTCCACGAATTTCGAAAAATCCATTAATTCGGTGAATTCCACTAATTCCTTTATCCACATCCTTTTCGAAATTTTTCGCCCTCAACAGGTGTGAAAGTATTCAGCCGCGATAAATTTTTAATACATTTAGCGGAAATGCTCAACCAAAGTTTTTAATAACGTGAATTATATGCTGGGGCGAGGCTATGACCATTTCTCTCATAAATTATCATAGACTTCCAAAAATTCCAACAGATGTCCACAAATTTCGTAAATTTTTATGAATTTTAAAAATTAATAAAAACACATTTTTCTTGGTAGAAACTCTGTTTTCAGGCTTAATCTAAAAACATGAAAAGCAACAGCATTTTATCTAGAGAAAAAATACGAAAATGATTCCCTATGAAAATATGTATTTTTTAGGGTGAAATTCTAACTTGTTTCAGCCGTTTTTAAAAGTCAACGATTTTGATTTTTTAGTTATGACAGTAATTTTTTCTCAGTTAAAAAATTATTATATACTTACGCGTATACTCTCTTTGCATTGGCACTGATGGAAAAGCGTTGTACTGCCCTGCAAGTAGTGGTGCAGGCATGTCTGTAAAATATTTTCTAAGGATTTTTATTCAAGCATTTTTTTAACGAATCCTAAAATTTTCAATTCGCCAAACTTCGGCTAATAATCAAATTAATGATAATTAGGTTTCTTTCGGTCGCTGAATCAAAATTTGATGATGGATTTTAAAAATAAAAATATACCAACTTTGTGGGCACATTCTCATTGCGCGCTGCGCTCGCAAGTTTGAGGGCGCCTTGGGCGCGCGACTCTCAAATCTCGCGCTTTGCGCTCGATGATGGGTTACCTTGTGCCTTACGCTCGGATATTCTTTGCATTTGGAATTCTTTAATAAAATTTTATCAAAAAGATCTCTTTTATATCGCAGTATTTATACGAGTATGCGTCTTCATATTCTGAATTTTCTACTTAATTAAGTATAGTTAAAGATTAAGTTTCTCTATGCTCTGTGAGCTTTGAGGTAGACTCTCTTCATGACACTCGCGCTACGCTCTCGATTTTCGACAGACATTTGTAAACAAGTTTTGTCAAATCTTTGCTTTTTGTAACTTTGGTCGTTCTTGCATAAATTTTTATTAAAAAAAAATTTTTAATTTTATTTACTTAGAATCATAATTTTTTAATTAATCTTTTTTCGAATTCTGTATAGTTTGAACACAAAATGGAATTTTTTATTTTTTAGTATTTTTTGTTTTAATCTAAATTTGAATGTTCGATTTTCGAATAAAAACAAAAAGTTGTCATGATGAACTTGTAACGCTTTAAAAAAGCAATATTTTTCTTTCTTTGTCTGTTTTTTATACTTGCGTTGTTTGGCTTCAAATTTTGAATTTCGATTGATGCATAAAATTTTTAAAATGCTATAACTCTGAAAATATTCTTTTTATCAAAGAAAGTCATTAGGATAGATTGTTTGTCTGTCGGAAAACTATGAATAGCCGTACATAGCATTTTCAAATATGAAAAAATGGTCCCAAACATTTTGAAAGAGCTCTAACTTTTTCAATTTTTATCAAAATGATTGATTGATTAAAAAGAGTACACTTTTTGCTAAAATAAAATACTTGGATCTTTAGTTATGAACTAATTTTCAAACAACAACAACAAAACAAGAAAATTTTAGCATAATTTATTTGAATTTATAAGAAAATACATAAAGTTTGAACTCACTGTATTGACTTGGTACAGGTTGATAATCCTGGTGTGTATAATGGGCAGGAGTCGGAGGCATATGCGTATTGTATGAAAAATCCCCACCATATGAATGAGTCGGAGAATGATTTAATAAGGTTGCTATATCTTCGTCAATCAAAGAGCCAATATTTCCAGGAGAAGATGGTATCCTGTTGTTTCTTTGCCTTCTTGGCGATTCTGTAAAAAGAATAGTGATATGTACAAAACTCATCATACCTTCTCGTTAGTGCAGTAATTACCAGAGGGAAAAGTCTACTTTCGTTCCGTGTTGCATATAGTATTTTATTTCACTTTTGAACGTGGCCTCTTAAATTTCACTTTCGTCCCGCAAATTTTACTTCCACCCCGATAATTTTATTTTCGCTCCGTAAATATTACTTTCGTACCTCTAATTTTACCTTCGCACTACTGATTTCACTTTCGCCCTGTTAATTTAACTTTCGCTTCAATAATTTTACTTTCGCCCCGCAAATTTTATTTTATTTTTTCGCAAACGCGGTTTGCGAAAAAATGTAGCTACTTTCTCTCCTATTTTCAGGGGGAAAAGATTGCCGTTCTGGTCAAGTGGGGAATAAAAATTATTATTATTACATTCTTTGAGAATCCTCTTGTAACTTTGTCCATTACCATTTTACCGTATATATTTTGCAGGAATTACATGCAACAGCATGACAAATATATTATCAGATGTTCAACTTATAAAAACAAAAATTGTAATGTTGGACTTTTTAAGCTAAACATTATTCATGTATATTTTTTTTAAAATTTTATCAACTCTTCCTCTTTTCGCAAATGCCCGTTGGAAAAGAGTGAGGTTTCTTTGAGGGTCGATATCTTAAGGCTTCGATTTTATTATCGATTTTTAAATCCAGTAAGCTGGCCTGATTGTTAAATACTGGAATATTTATTACTATTTAAAGATGGGGACTGAAGGTCAGATAACTGATTCCCAGTAATCTCATGGTCGCCTGACTGGACAAGTGGAAAAAGTGGGAATCGTGTTATTACGCGAAAAATTAAAGTAATATAATATATATTAAATGAATATGTGAAAAGTGATCATATCCCATTGTTGTCAACGAACATATCCTATTAAGGATGAATAGTAATTAAATCCTGAAAACTAAGAAGTACATTTTTTTAAAGAAGCGCACACATGTAGAAATACAAATGTGGGTCCAATTGCGTACTGGTAGGGTCCGTACAATAATATAACTGTCCCCAAAAAATTGTGTTGACTTTAATATTTTTAAAAGCAGAGTGTATCAACTGTAGTCCACTTCACTAGAGTGTTGTATGTATTTTTATGTAACAATGAAACGACATTATAGTGAGGTAGAATACAGTTGATATACAAACTGTTTTTGGAATTCGTGAAGTTAAGAATATTTTCTCCTGGACAGTCGATTATAGTTTTTCTTAAATCTTTATTTCAAATTAAATGAATGAGAACTACAATCACAAATTAAAATAATTTTTATTTTAGGAAAAATACGATTCAAAACACATTTAACCACAACAATATTTTTAATAAGACAATTTTTGTTACACTATTTTTCTGGCACTATTTTCCTGATTGTCGAGAATATATTGATCACCAAATGTGGCTTCTCCAGGGTAGTCGCGGCGAGAAGGTGTTTAATTACTGATTTGAAGTTGTAAAAAAAATGATTAAAATAAGTCACAGGGTAACGGCTTAATCTTTCTGTGTTGAATGTCAAGACAATTAGACAATGTTCCGTGCAATTGGCAGAACAATAGGCTGGTGAGGAAGGGGGGGGGGCAGAACGATCTAGAGGTGTAAAAGAATATGTCATTTTAAAGTTATTTTCTAAAACTAAATTTTTTATATAACATTCTACTCATTATTCAAAACATATATTCGAAGAGGCAGAACAAAATCCCGGAGATAACATCCTGGCAGAACATCGGGAACTGCCCGGTTTTGACATTGGTCATTGTGCGTCGGTTGGTGATCCTGATACTGCAAGCAAAGTGGCGTAAACTATGTCTCTAGTTACGCTACTGATCGTCTTCGGAGCACAAGTGACCACTCTGCTCGCAGTGTCAGGGCCGTTAACCAACGCACAATGATCAATGTCAAAACCGGGCAGTTCCCGATGTTCTGCCGGGATGTTATCCCCGAGATTTTGTTCTGTCTCTTTGAATATATGTTTTGAATAATGAGTAAAATTTTATTTAAAAAGTTAGGGTTTTAAAAAATAACTTTAAAATGACATATTCTTTTACATCTTTGGAATGTCCTGCCCCCCCCCCCTTCCGCACCGACCTATTGTTCTGCCAATTCCACGGAACATTGTCTAATTATCTCCACATTCATAGCAAAAAGATTCAGCCGTTACCCTATGACTTATCTCAATCATTTTTTTTTTACAACTTCGAATGAGCAAATAAACACCTTCTCCCCGGGACTACCCCTGGAGAAGCCACATTTCCTAATTAGTATATTCTCAACAATCACGAAAATAGTGGCAGAATCGTTACCTAATAACTCGCCAAAAACGGCCTCGGCTCTCCGACTAATAGTTCAAGATTCAATGTTATACTTGATTTTTTAAAAAATTTATTTGAAATTTTACCAAATGAGTGTGCGATATAAATCCTAACCTCAACATTCAATTTTCCCATTTCAGTCAAAAAAATTAGAATTTGATATTTTCCGCGGTTTTCAAATTTCAACATGTTCATTTAAAATTATAGAACCATGGCCATAGATGGAAAGTATTTCTAGTTTAAAATGTTGAATCTTCTTGCGTAAAATAAATTAAGAATTCGGATTGTTCAGGCTAGTATTCTAACTCTCGTTTTCAAGTCTTTTACATCAAAGTATGAAAATTAGACATTCTCAATCAATGATTCTTATACTCGTATGCTAGCGAAATCCAATTAACTTAACTGTATTACACTAAACATAAAAATTTAATGGCCTCCACAAATATTGAATTAGTCTTCTGCTATGAGTGTCACCAGGCCTGGGAACTTTTTAACCTGCGCTTGCGTCGCGCCTATAACCCGATTGGTCGTTGTTGGTCACAAATATTAAATCTGAATATTTATATAATTCAAAATTAGTGCACTAGCAGTGACCAATCGGAGTGTCGGCGCGATGCAAGCGCAGTTTAAAAAGTTCCCAAGGGGGCACTGTCTGCTATTTGATACCTTAAAAGTTGGCTGGTTCTATACCTATGTTAAGGTTGAATCAAATCTCCCAAAACTAAACCTAAGTAAAATATTTTTGAAAAAATATCTAATAGTTGATATTTTAACCAAAAAAGACAAATATTTACACAATAAGAATTACTTTTTAATGAAACTGTAAATCTTCGACAAAATAATGTTATTTTTTTAAGTATAAATTTTTCACCGATGAGATTCATTTTTTACTAAAATACAACTTTTTAGTTGAAAAAGTATGTTTGATTGTAGATTACATTTTCATTTATTATAGAAATTATTTTCGTAATAGATAATAAAAATAAATGTGCTAAAAATTACAGGTTTAAATAAACAAGATGGAAAGGAAACTTTGATATTTGACAATCTTTGTCTTACATTATAATAATAAAAGCAATATAATTTCTTTTGAATCAATTTGTTAAAGCGTTTAATTACTTTCACGCATTATCATTGATGTAATTCATGCATGGTATGTTTTTTTCGCCTCACTCTAAAGGCTTTAATTTCAAACCAGGGGACACTAAAAGTCGACATCATCATGTGTAATAAACAGGCTTTGAAGCTCTGTAGAACTAGCGCCGTCCAGAGAATCGTTGATATTTTTATGTACATAAGCAAAAATTGAACTTTTGTACATTTTCGAACTAATTGTAATTTTTGCGGTTTCTTATTATTAAAAATTGTTTATATACATAAAATAAATATTTTTAAACTTATTTTTAGCTTTTCGGTTGGTGTGCCTTAATAACTAATTTAAGAAAATAAAGGTAATGTTTAAAATAATTTAGCGTCATTTTTTATAATATTGGATTTGAATAAGACACCTCCAATAACGCAACCGCCAGTGACTCGGTGACACGAAATGGGTAAAACAAATTGTTTGAAATAACCTCCCACGAATCTTTTTATACAAGCTTGTTTTAATCATTCCTGAAAGCAAATGATTAAACCAATAAAGATCTATGTTTAAAAAACAAAGTTTAGTATCAATCAAAATATCATTACATTATTTTTCATTCTTTAATTTATCATACCTATCTGTGATTTCATCATTATATTGAAAATTAAGATTATATATATCACGCCCAGATGATATATTTTTCCTTTAACTTATACTTATGTAGAGTTATGACTAATTAGGTTGACCAACGAAAGAAAATCCTGGGGAAGGCTGTCAACAGTTTTCCCATAAATTATCACAGAATTCCAAAAATGATACCAAATTTCCAAATTTGTTATGCATTTCCAAAGTTTATAGAAACAATTTTTTTGTTTTTGCTGTTGAAGCGCTTTTCGGGTTTACTTCAAAAAAGAAAATATCTACAGCTATTTATAGAGAGAGAAAGGTTGATATTAATTCCCCATAAGGATATATTTCTTAAAGTTATAATTCAAAACTTGTTTCAAATGTCTGCAATGGCCTTGGATTATATACCTAATTAAAATTTAAATTAAAATTAATTAAATTAATTAAAATTATTATATACTTACGCGTTTGTGTTGTTTGCATTGGCAGGCCTTCCGATGCGCCACCGTATCCCCGTGGTGGTGGGGGCGTAGGTATAACTGTAAAATATAATATAGGATATACTTTAAGAATTTAGAAACACTGCCTCATATATTTGTAGTGTATTTTGTTATTTTGACATCGTATTGTCCTTTTACATGGCCGAAAATCTAGGATTTTTGCTTATGCGTACATAATGATACATTAAAACCGACAAAAAATTAATTTATGTATTAAAAAAATATGATTTAAAACAAAAAATCTATTTCCCGAAATTTTGCATCAAATTATACAGTGTGTAATAATTAAAATAAAAAAGACTCATGAAGACATTTTATTCAATATTATTATATCACTCTATTGCTTTATCATAAATACAGTCCTCATGTCTGCTAAACTTTCTGCAAACACGGTTGACTCTGCGGAAACTACATTTTGAAGTTTATTGTATTCTTATCTAGTATCTTCGTAGTTCTCAGTTTCAGATTTTTTTAAACAAATATCAGCTTCATTGGATCCTTCATTTTGCGTTTTAATTTGTTAATCGCAATGTTTGTGATAAACTCAGTGCATGCGCGTTTCATGCATTTACGCAGAAAGAATACACTTTTTACAATGGTTCGGCAGTTCGTGCATGCTGTTTAATTTTTTTTGCGCAATCTTTCAGTAAGTGTGAATATATTGCACAGTAAAAAATGCAGTGAAAACGATAATCGAGCAATAAACTCTTTCCACAAAAACTCTTGCAACACATACGAGATAATTGAACATGTATACAATTTAACCTTGAAAATATAATGTTAGTGTTTTAATGGACCCTCATCATCTTTCCGCTATACATATGTAGAATTGGACCTTTCGTCGAAAAAAAATTTAAAAAATTTTTTTCTTATATTTTTGGTTTTTTAGGTCATTACAATTAAAATGGGAAGTGAGAACAATATTTTTAATAAAAATATGATACAAATAAATTCTGCGAATTCACTTTGGGATTGAAATTTAATTCTAAAAATATAAAATGAAAATTGTATGCTTCAAAACTCCTGAAACATTAAAAATCACTAAAGCAAACCAAACCTCGAAAAAAGGACAATAAGTGCAAACCTTTCTGTTCTTATTCTATTTTGCAATAAAAGTTTTAAATAATAATTAATGAACTTTCATAACGTTAATACTTTCATTTGCAAATTATTCGACCGAGAAACGTTTATTCTGAAGAAATAAACGAAAGAGTATTTTATAGAATTTTAAATCTCTTTTTCTTACAGTTTTTATTAAAATAAACATAAAAACTATAAGAAAAAAGATTTAAAATTTTCTAAAATACTCTTTCGTTGATCTCTTCAGAATAAACGTTTCTCGGTTGAATAATTTGAAAATTAAAGTATTAACGTTATGAATGCTTATTAATCATTATTTAAAACTTTTATTGCAAAAATAGAATGAGAATAGAAAGGCTTGCACTTGTAATGGTTAAAAACATAAATAACAATGACCATGAAGCATTGTTTGTACGAATTACCAAATATTACTCACATTTGAATAGCCTAAAAATCGGCCGACGACTGCCGACGTTGGTCGACGTTTTTTTGACGTACTGACGACTCAAACCGTAATAATGGCGTATCTATCCGACAGTAAATTTATTTACGAGTATTTAAAAAAAAACAAAAATTTAATTCGGTTGAAAATTGACGATTCGTCGATTTTTTGCATGAGCAAATCCAAACTTTTGCGTTCGTCAGTGGAGGCATGAAAACAAACCATTTTTATGTTTGCATTATCAAAATAAAGAAAAGTAATTAACATCACTAACTAAAAGTAAAGTGGGTTAATATACAGCGGCAAACCTCAGCATACCTTGTGCACCCGCTCAAAGTAGACCTTGTAAAACTGTGGGGTATTTATTACCCGTTGTGACAACAGTAAGCAAAAAAGTGATTTTCAAACAAAATTGTGCCATTGTTATTAGTGACTTTCCTTCAATTTTCAATGCAAGTTTATCATTTAAAGTAAAATACAAGTATTTTATTTATTATTTTGCGCGCTTACAATCAAATAAATGCACGTCAAAAAAATTCATTCTTCCAATAACGCTTGTAATATCGTACAATCGACCGATATCCCATGAGCACCGCGCAAGTCTTTGCAGCGACTGTGTAGGTTTGAAAGAGTAATTAAAACTTTGAAAAGTTGCTTTTTATGTTACTTTTGTATTTTTTAGTAGAATAACTCAATTTTTGTCGCATTTTTTCTCTACAAATTTTGTATTTAACTTAAATAAAACTAATTGCTATAACACCAATTCCTTTACAAAAAATATTTTAAACTATATTACATAATTTTTTGTGCAAAAATATTAAATACCGGCTACGCAGGACATGTTTGAACACGTGGGGTAAATAACACCCGGTGTGCTATCTACGTAATAAAAAGTAGTTGTGCCAGTTAAGGGCTGATTTGAATAAAAATGATGCAGTACATATATATGACGAAAGACAAATTTTATGTGACGAAAGATAAAATTTATCTGAAGAATAAATATATATTTGACATACATGTGATATTTCAAACGGCTGTTTCTAAGTTCACCGAAAAAAGTTCTACCATAAATTTGAAAATCCTCGCAGTACTTATTTTTTAAATTGCCTAACATTATTTAAATAATTCTAAACAAAAAATCATTCACCCACAATTACAAAATACATAGGCTGCACTTTGGATAGTTTATACTTTATAGTAAACACTCAGCCAGGTTTATTCCTTTACTGTTGTTGAAAAAATCTTTAGTTTCTGTCGACTTTGATGAACACTTCAAAAATTGTAAATAAATATTCTATTTTATCTTTCGTCAAATAAATTTTACTTTTCGCCAGATAAATTGTATTTTTCTTCAGATAAGCGTGCTTCAGCGTTTTTATCTAATTTAAAGACCAAATTTATTCCTGGGATTTAATGTGTACTTGGGCGGTAGTTAAACTAACTGTAAGACATTAATTTATTCATAAAAGGTATAGCTATTATGTCAAAAATTGGCTTCTTTTATTAGAAAATTAATTTCTGAACTAAAAAGTTAACCATTAAAATTTTGCTTTTAAATCGCATGTTTTGGAATTCTATATGTTCCAAAGACAGGAATTTTCAGTTGTCATATTTTTAAATAGTACAACTTTGAATTCTAATGAAAAAAAACAGTGAATGAAACTTAAAATAGGACACTAAAAGGTAAAATGTACTCGTCTAGGTTTTCATATGATTCGATTATATAACTTATCAGAAAAAATCGATAACTCGAAAAGTATTTCAAATATTGACTTAAAAAACTCAAAATCTTTTTTCTGACAAGAACTTCTATCTGAAAATAATATAAAGGAATCAAATAAATAAAAAATAAAACTGAATGATTTTAACATTAAAATTGATATCTCGAAAACTATTAAAGATATCGATTTAAAAATTTCAGATCCATGTAGATCGCAAAAAATCCCATCGAACTGCCATCTCACAAAAAATCCTGTAAGAATCCATATTTAAACTTTGTCGCCACGGATATCGTAACCTCTCACAATTTTGATTTATATATCCAATTTTTTTATCCTGCAAATCGTAAAAAGTTATTTTTTTCTTAAATTAATAACAAAGATAATGAATGTACAGACCGATATTGTATGTGAAAGACAGTATATATTTCAGAAATCAATATTGGTTGCTCCTTTTCTTTACTTCCGATTATGTTAAGTTTAAAATATTAAGTTTAAAGTTTACATCAAAATTAAAGGAGAGTCGGCGAAAACTGTTCTCTGAATAATTAATATCGAAATTCCGGGGGGATTTATACCCATACGTAATTTCATCATTATACTCGAAATCAAAATAATATTCCTTTAACATATACTGATAGAGAGCTACAGGGTTTGTCCGGAAAGTAATAGGACTGAGTCGATTTAAAAAAATTTATTGAGCCATTCGTTACAATTCTTTAAAAACTTTCAAAATAGGCTCCTTCTGCGTCGATTCAGCGCTGTCAGTGCGATTTCCAAGCATTGAAGGCGTCAAGGAAGCCATTCTCCGGAATAGCCTTGAGAGCCGCGGTGAGCCGAGGAAAAAAAAAGTCTGGGGGGGGGCACATCTGGGCTGTAGGGCGGTTGCGGAAGCGTTGGGATGCCGGCCTTGGTCAGGTAGCTGTTCACAAGAAAGGCGGTGTGAGCCGGGGCGTTGTCGTGGTGCAACTTCCAGTCGGCTGCGATGTCTTGTCGGACCCGATTGACCCTTCGTTTGAGTCTCTTGAGTACTTGCACGTTAAACTTGGCGTTGACGGTTTGTCCAGGAGGAACAAATTCATGGTGGACGATGCCTTTGTAGTAAAAAAAAAAAACAATGAGCATTGTCTTCATCGGCGACCTCTTCCCGGCCCTCGAAAAAGGCCTGGTGCCACCGAAACACACCATTTCTTGCTAAAGCAGCATCTGGGTAAGCCTGCTTGATCATATCAAACGTCTCTGTCGCAGATTTACTGAGTTTCACACATAATTTAATCGCGTACCTCTGCTCTTAAGAACGCTGCATTTTCAGCTTGCACCACTCATAGAAACACGTCGCGTGAAAATACTTGTCCTGACTCTCCAAGTGCTCGGAGACAACTGACCAGCCGCCCGTTCGTTAGCTAGGAATTCCCTCTACCAAATCCAGTCGGTGCGCGCACGCTCCGAAGTACAGTCGCGGCGGACGAAAATCAGTCCTATTACTTTCCGGACGAACTCTGTATGACTCATAATTTCGATCAATAATATAAGCTGCATTCATTAGATTTATTAAGAGTTACGCATCTCATTATGAAATTGCGTATTTTTATCATTTTTCTCCAGTTGCTTATGATACGAAGAAAACACAAAGCTCAGACAGAAAATTTTAGGGAGGCGATCGAAGCCATTTATTTAAAGTTCAAAAATTATTATATACTTACACTTGTATTGTGGTTGCATTGACAGCCTTGCTAAATCATGGTCGAGTCGTGGTCGTGGTTGTCGTGTATCGGCATCTGTAAAATATAAAATAGGGATTTTCATTCAAGAATTATTTCTACGATTCCCAAAAATGTTTATTGGTGGAAACTAAAGCTAGTGCAAATGTAATTCCAAATTCAGTTAATATTAAGTTATTTCGACGAAATAAATATATTTTGTAAATATAGACACCCTGCTTTGTTTACTGTTCGAGCATAATGATTATTTGAAGATTTAATTGTCTGTTGAAACGATTGAAGAATTGCGATTTTTGCTCATGCTTACATAACAATAAATTCGAACAGAAAATGAATTAGTTTATAATTTTTGAAAAAAATTAATAAAAACAAATTTTGTTTCCTGAAATTTCGTGTAAAACTTAATAGTGCAAACACGGTTGACTTCGGATATTACGGATTTCAGATTTTTGTATTATAATATAGTATCTTTGTAGTACTCTCTCTTAGTATTTTTCTAAATAAATATGCCTTATATTGGATCCAAACTATTGAACTTGTAATTTTCGACACCGAATTTTAAATCATAGACACTAAAAACTTTTCTATACCTAGTTCTGAAAAGAAATAAGAATCTAAATAGTCCGTCCACAATATTGGATGAATCATTTTGAATTTTTCAATTTGCATGTGAAGTGTAAAGTCGGCGATTTTATCTTCTTTATCTTTTATCTTCTTTATTGCAAGTTTCATACAAACGAATGAAAACTAAAGAACCGCTTTGTACCAATCATACCTTATGAGTCGGGAATAACATCAGCTAAGTTATAAAATGTTACCAGTAAACTACCATAAAAATATAAAATTTTATATATAGATTTCTATAAATCTTAGGATAAATAGCTGGTTCTACTTGGTATATGTCTAGCAGAACTGTTAATAAAAGTTACTTGTGAATTATTAAACATTTACATAAAAAACAAAAGATAAACCTTACATCGATTTCCGATGCAAGATTTGCTGCAATAAAAATTAATTTCCCATGCTTTTCTTTTTTAGAGGGCAACGATCCCTCCAATTTCATTCCTAAACCGAAAAAATAAATTCCCTAATTTTTTAGTTTTTTATCTTTTGATTTTGACAGGTGCCGTTTTTGACTTGAAGTTTCGCATGTAAAATGCATGGCGAAAAATCACTTTTTTGAGTTTTTGGAACAATTTTACAATATATAGTTTTAACACCCCTAACAAACCCGCACGAGTACCTTAAAACTACCCTTAAAACAAAAAAATGTCAATTCTTCATGAAATCGACATTTTGAACACTCTAATCTGGTCTTTTTCTATTTAAAATTATTAATATTAGTCTAACGAAATATTGATTATTATTAGTTAATTAATTTTTAATTATTTAAACAAATTGAATTTGTTTAAATATTTTTTTTCGAAAATTTCTTTTTTCTAAAAATTATTAGTGTTATAACTGTTATAAATATTTCACCAGGCCAATAGTAATCATTTTTAGAGAAAAAACTAATTAAAAGAAATTATTTAAACAAATTCCATTTGTTTAAACAATTTTTTTTAAATTCGTTTTTTCCCTAAAAATGATTACTATTGATCTAGTGGAATATTTATCAATAATTATTAATATAAAATTAATAATGAATTTAATAATAATAAATTTATCAGTAATATTTAAGTAATAATTTTTATTAAATTTTTTTTCAAATAAAATTAATCAATCAATGTTGATAAATGTTCCACTAAAGAAATATTAATAATTTTTAATAAAAAAATTATTTACAAAAATTCCATTTGTTTAAACAATTGAAAATTATTGAACTAATGTTAATAAATATTCCACTAGACTAATAGTAATAATTTTTAGGGGGAAAACGAATTTTTGAGAAAAAAAATTATTTAAACAAATTCCATTTGCTTAAATAATTGAAAAGTAATTAAACAATGACAATAAATATATCCACTAGGCCAATATTATTAATTTTAAGTAAAAATTCCAGAATACAATCTTCAAAAGGTCGATTTAAGAAAAATTGACATTTTTGGTTTTAAGGGTTGTTTTCAGGTACTCGTCGGGGTGTGTTAGGGGTGTTAAATCCATATGTCTTATAGTTGAAATTCTTTGTTGGATAATTCTCTATGGGCCCCCAAACTTTCCCGTCACATTTTTTCAAACCCTAAAAAATTACTCTAAAAACTAACAAAAGTGATTTTTCCCCATGCATTTTAAATGGAAAACCTCAAGTCAAAACCGACACCTGTTAAAATAAAAAATAAATAAAAAAAATAAATTTGTGGGAATTTTTTTTTCGTATTTGGAATAAAATGGGGGGATCGTTGCCCTCTAGTATGCAAAAAAAATTTGACATGCACTTTTGGATCACCCTGTTGGACATAGGTTTCCGTAATTCTCCATATATTCCCATATAATAAAAAAAATGTATATGCATTATCATGAATTTTGACTAATTTCGCTTTTTGCACCGAGAACAAAATTTTGGAATCAATTTCCCTATAAGAATATGTACTTTTGAAAATAAAATTTAAAACTTGTTTCCCAGATGTCCAGGGGCCACCATCGTTTAGTAAGAACAAGTTATTGTCGGCTAAGAAATCAAATTTTAATTTTTTGTTTAGTCCAAAAATTTGTTGTTAGTTCAAAAAAGTATAATATACTAACGTGAATTTCCAGAGCTAGAACCTGGATTGCCACCACTTGCAAAAAAATGGCCTTGTGCTACAGGCCATGTTGCTGTTGGTTGAAATTGGGACATCTGATGACTTCCATCTGTAAGTTGTAATAAAAGGACTTTTATTACCAAATTTTTTAACGAACCCTAAAATTCTAAATCTAAGAGCCCATTACTTCCTTCGTAGCAGACGCAAAAGGATTTGTAAAATTTGAAGCACGATATTTTAGAAGATTTGAAAAGAAATTAAGTTAAATGTTTTGACTTTCTGTAGATTGTATCTAACTTTCAGTAAAATGAACAAGTGTAATTGTAAACCCACTGAAAACTCAATTTTTCTGAATTAGTACTAATCGTGTTGTAAATAACGCGGAATTTTTTCAACTTTTATTTTTTCACGTTAAACTATCCACTTTTGATCTAATTATCTTTGTTAAGAAGATCTTGTGATACTTTATTTGCATTTTTGGTTTTAAAGAATTTTAGGTTCTGTTAAGTTTATCATCTAATATTTTAATTTATGTAGGACTAAGCCATTTATTGAGGAATTAAATTCTAAAAAATCTATTTCGTTATATTATATTCAAGTGTCGAATTATCTTTGATCAAAATGCAAGTATGTTGAAAGAATATTTAATTTTAGTTCAGAATTCTAAGCTTTGCTAGCCACTATGCTTCAGGGCACTACGTATACGTCTCCTAAAACAGTGCGTTATAATTAACCTAAATTTCGACCAATGATAGCCTGTATTCCAGCAATTTATAAAGTTCGTAAAGCTGTCCATTTAGATAATGTATATTTCTATTGCAGCGAGAATGACATCCTTGTAGGAGAACAAAAAGGATGTTTTAAAACTCGCGAAGCAGTATAGACTTAGTAACCACAGACGCTGTTTCCTTAAGTCAAGTTCGCATTATTAAATTTCTAAATCACAAGATTATGCTTTAAGATACAAGAATCATGTATTTTGATCATGGAAAACCAAGGATAACTAGACACCCCTTCAGAGACTCCTTCATTGCACTACGATTCTGTTTAGCATTAAACCCATTCATCTAAACACTGAATAGAATGTGTTAAGTTGAAAAAAGCATGATGATAAGAATGGTCATCAATTGACCAATCCACTGTAAATGAATGATCTGGAGCTATATGCTAGTTAAGACCAGTAACTGCAGCAAGTCTTCCATATCACAAAGCAGTTTTCTAATGATATCCACATGAAGTTCGAACTCGATAAATGCAGAAAAATGCATTTAACCAAAAGGCAATAAGGGAACGCATATGTAGAGAACGACTTTGAAAATGAAATTGATGTAATGGCTGAGAGCGACTTACATAAATATCTGGGTATTCTTGACTCGAAGGGTATTGAGAGTTCTGTTGACTCGGTCAACAAAATTGGGACAATCAAAACCTAGGTCATCCCTGTCCATACGTTCTTCTTCGGCCTTACAAATAGTCTAATACGGACATTAAAAGATAGAGAGAAGCATGTGCGTAGAAGTGACGAAGCACCGAATGCACTGCAGTAGATCAGAGACTGAAAGGAGAGTTCGGACTGGACAAGGACGATGCAGGGACGTTGTAGCACCTGCTGTTGTTGCAAGCGAGATGTTGCAATTTACAACAGCATCTCTAAAGTGCAGCTCGACCACACGCGCTTGAAATTGTTCTTAGAGGAGGCCTTGAATGTCAGGACAGTAACTATAGAGGAATCAGAAATTAAATCGAGGCAGAAAGCCATTTGCGGCGAGCACCTCAAAATGATAGATTAACCTGAAGTAGATATCGAGACATACATTTCTTCTCTAAAAAAGGGTGCCCTGTATCCAAAGATGAAAGGATTCGCTATTTTTATTTATAATAATATTATAATCAACACAAATTATCGCAAACACGTGTTACGTCAAGACGTGGCTAGCTAGTTGCGCTTATGTGGCGATACCAACAAACACATCGAGCACATTATAACTTGCAGGCCCATAATGACAAAGAATATACGCACAGTCATAATGATGTTTCGAGCATTTAACATGAAAAACCTGCCCTAAACCCAGGGCTCTTAACAGAATAGATGCCTTTCTATAGATAATGCCCTATTTAGAAAACAATGATTATATCTCATATTGGGAGGTTGCTAATCAGACGGATCATGATATCCGAGCCAAGCGACCTGACATCGTGATGCGAGATAAAAGAAAAGTGGTCGAGTTTGCATCATCGACATAGCTTGTACAGGTGACTGAAAATTGCAGGAAACCTATACAACCAAGATCCATAAGTGTACCCAGCTAAGGTTTTAAGAAAGGGATTTTTATATGATATTTCACTTGACTTATTCTGTGGCTATGACGAAAAACCGGGTTAACCTCAACAATATTTGGAAAATAATTATAAAAATTATTATTATAAATCATAATAACAATAATTATTATCAATAGTAATTTGGTGCTGTAAAAAGGAACATCGATAAGTTAAAGCAACTTGACCAAAGCACACGCAATATGATGACCATCCAACGAATTCATCATCCTAGTTCTTCCCTATCTCTTATATACCTCCCCCGAGAAAAAGAGGGTAGATGTTTAGTGAGCTTAGGTTTCTTCATCTAAAAAGCCAAGATTCTCTAATGTGTCTGGTACATCAACATGAAGTTGGTAATGTTGCGGCATTTCTATACCTTGCCACAAATAAGGTCGCAGAAGAGCTTGGTCTTCCATTTGATTCCAGCGACACTACACGTGGCGTAGAATCACTTACGCCTTTGGTGCTCAAAAGTCGTGTACATGAAGCAGAAAATTCGCTTCTGCGAATGGTAAATTCTTACAAGCCGTTTCATAGAGAATTCTACAGCATAATACGTTACAGATACCTTAGTATTCCGTGAGCACATAATGAATGTACATGTAGGCCATACCAACCTCCGAGCATGCAAGCAAGAGCCAGTAACACCTGAACATGTTCTCAGCGGATGCTCAGATTATGCACGCTATGGGTACATAGAGAGACACAATGCTGCTCTAAAAGTGTTAAATTACAATCTTTGGCATTTCTATTGTGTTGATCTAATCCCTATCTTGGTATACTCCCAGGGGGAAAATGAGTCCGTTGCGGAAAATAATCAGCGTAAGATTAACTATAATTGCTAATTTTCTACTTCTCAACGTATCAGTGCTACAGAGCCTGATATTGTCTTCCAAGGTCTAAAGACCATGACAATTTTCAAGATTGAATTTTTGACATCAACTGATGGTCATATCATGAAAAAGGAGGAAGAAAAACAGGCACCTATGATGACTAAACTATGCATCTGAGCATCCGATGTAACTCATATCCTAAAAAGGGCTAAGAACTGGAAAGAGCCAAGTTTTTATATGATGCATAGTTTCTGGTACAAATATTTGGACAATAAACACGCAGCCCTTTCTGGGGCACTTCAAAAAATCTTGTGAAACCCCAGATCACTTGCCCTCATTTTTGACGAATAGCGTAACGTATATGGAGCCCCAAAAGGTAGGTGACCCTATATGAGTGTACCGCTTCTATCATTTCTGACTTCGTCTGTAAATACCTTGAGGAGAACGACTTCCTCTCCGGCAACATTGACTACCAACAGGCGGTTTCCTCAATACTCTAAGACCATTTACTTGCGATCCTTCAGACACATAAGATCTGTTCGCGCGCCATTTTCTTGCTGAATCACGGTATGCACTCGTGATGAACAAGGATTAAACGTTTTAGTCTTGAGCTAATGAGGGATACTCAGGCGTTGCCCTAGATTATTTTAGCCATTGAACCTACTAAGTTGGGTAATCAGTAATATGTTTTATGGGTTCAAAATTGAGATAGAAGTTGCTGAGTTTATGCAAGCTCAGAGTCAAATCTCAACAGCCTACTTAAAATTTTGCTACAGTTCTGCTATGATATCAGGATATTTCTGGGTTTAGTCAAATGCAGAACGCTAAATCTGTTCCAAGGAGCGATAAATTCTGCCTTGATACCAGAAAACCGTGTTCTGCTTACGAAGATCACGGATGAGGAATCGTACAGGACCTTGGCATATTGCAAGCGAGGGGTCCGCTCCACTCTGCAATTAGAGGGACGCTTAAGACTACTTTTTTGGGTCACCCTAGTCTGATTTTTGCGTCTGGCCTCGGTGTGAGGAACATTGAACAGGCAATTAAGACCTACGTCAATCCTCCCCAAACATGCTACGAGGGTAGTTCAATAAGTCCTTAGAATGACCAACAGATGGCGCGCGAATCGCTCCAAATCATCTGTTTTCAGTCAGCACCACTCCCGACTAGAT
>NC_046659.1:102064119-102093052 GCF_010883055.1 Belonocnema kinseyi | reverse complement strand
AGCTCCAAGGAGATTATGTTGAAAAATAAAAAAAAATTTACCCCAAAAAAATTGTTTTTATACTTCATTCTAAGGACTTATTGAACTACCCTCGTACCTTTGTCAGAGAAAACGAAAATTAATCCTAATACCGAAAAATAAGTGGAAAACTTCGTTCTCTCTTATATTTTTGAATAAACAAAAACAACAGAAAAACGATTCGCGTTATGATCTCTTTGATTTCTGGAGGTTCTATTTATACTAACTTTGATTGGCCACTTGTTCCATGACTTATCTCGAGAGGCTAAATGGAATTATCTGCGTAAAACTTCAAAGCACCTAATGCACTATAAAATGACAGCTGTTGAAAGAATGATTTTGCTACGCAATTGCGTACCTATGTTTAAAAAGAGACATTGTTATGATTATTGTATCCCTATAAACGGGCTTTCCACGTTGAATGTTGCATCTCTATAGGGGATATATATATATAATACTGGTTTTACCTACAAAATTTTGTTCCTGGATAACAAATTTCGATATTTTTCTTTTCACAGTAATTTTTGTAATAGAAAGTTTTAACACACTTTAAACAATTTTAAATTTTCAATACTAAATTTATTCATCAAAGATGTTTCAAATCATTATTATACGGGTAGTTCTAACAAAGCATCAATGGTGACCGTTCTCACCTCCAATGCTTCCGGCCGCTGTTTTAGTATGACAGCAGTAAAAAACGAAATACAAACTACACCATAATCTTAATTTGGTACCTACAACATCTATGAAAAAGAATTTAAGCATTGCATTAAATCAACTTATAGCATCCTTATTTCATGAATCACTTGACTTATTCCGTGACTGTGATGAAAAACTGGATTCGCCCGTGAAAAAGTTTGCAAAAAAAAAAAAAAAATTTACAATTTAAATGTTTCATCTAAAAATACTGCTTAGACGCATTAAAAAATAAACTTTCTGATAAATTAAAATTACTTATTCGGAAATTTTGATGTCACAACGATCAGGTTTACGATAACAATGTGTTCAATATTTTCCAAATCTTTAGTAAGATCGCTTTTTTAGAAAATTTAAAAGAAATTCTTAACTAAAGAATCCTCTCCGCCTGTTAAATGTAACGCTATATGTAAACACTCCTTAAGAATATGTGTTTTTGAAGCCAAACTTGAAACTTGTTTTAAAGGTATTCAAGAGCCAACGCTGTTCAATGAGAACTATTTGTTGGTGGATAAGAAATAAATATATAAGATGTTAAGTTCTTGACCAGGGTGTAATAGTATTCTTGTAGAATCTTTTTTAAGTCTTTACGTTTACAAATCATCTATTTTTATCACACAGGTTCAATTTCGTATCAAGATTTTAATGATGAGGACTGCCGACGTACAGTTGAAACGTTTAGCAGCTATGTACTGAGTCTCTCAGACATAAATTTAATAAATCTGACCACTAATCAACAGACTTTTTAATTTCCATCTACAAGAAGATAAGAAATGAAATTGAGATCTTTTTATGAAACCCGGCATTTTTTTGTAATTCCAAAAAATTACAAGTTACTAACATGGATCACTATGAATTGGTTGAGCATAGCCGCCGAATTGTTCTTGAATAGCAGCGTGATCTGTTATTTGGGGATCCCGTCTTTTACGCCACTCGTTTGGTCTTTGATTTCCATGTGGCAGCTGATCACCTCCATCTGTAAGATATATTATCGGATCTGTATTTAAGAATTTTCAACGAACCTCACAAATTTTCTATTTGGCGTGAAATAATGATACGCCAAACATAATCCCAAAGTCAGTTAATATTGTTAATAAACCGAAGATTACAAATTTCGATTCTGTAATTTTATTTTTAGAATCTAAACTTTGATAAATTTCCATAAAATACCACAAATTTCCACAAATTTCCATGCATTTCTACAATTTTTAGAAATTTAATTAAACTTATGAAATGTGTGGAAATTTATAGTAATTTCTGATCATTTCCGGAAATTTGTGGAAATTTATGGTAATTTGTGGGTAAATTTTGATAAAAGTTCTGCTGAATGAATGTTTCTGTAAAATTGAGGACTTAGATAGAGAACTATAAAGAGAACTGAAATTAATCGCTTTCGATAGTAGTTCAATGACTTTGCGTTCTTTAAGTTAATAATAAATAATATTGTGTAGCGCTGCGTGCCTTGTGTTGCTTCAACCGCTTTACATTGGGTGTTAAATAGGAATTTACTTTTTAATTTTTGTCAAAGACCAACAATATATAAACAATTAAAATGACAAAAGTAGCCATTTCAGCTTCTTGAGTTTTCATCTCAAGAAAAAATACAGAAAGAAACTCTCCATCAGATGGAATTATTTCATCTGGGCTTATCGACGAAGAAGAATTCTAATAATATTCATATTAAAAAATTAGTAGCAGTTTAATGTCACTGTTTTTATAAATAATTTATCAATGAACTTTTTAACTTTTTAAAATAAAGATTCAAAACATCCACGACTGTAATTTTGTGATTGTGAATTCTCTTTCGTTAAAAGAGCTTAGCTTAAGAGTTTGAGCGCACCTACGGCATGCGACTGATTTTTATATTTCTTTCTTATTTTGCGTTAAAATGTATTCTAAGCTGCTGTGAAACATGTATCATTTCAATAAATGTATATCATTACAATTCATAATATGCATAAAAATTGAATCATACTAATTCTTATTTCCTTGTTCTTATAATTTTTTTATTTGTTATCTTCTTTTTTACGATTAAATAAAAACGACTGCGCATCTGCATAGGGTCAAAAATTTAATTTTTTATTTTTAATCTTATTTTTTACAATTAAAAGAAAATCTACTTGTCCTATCGAAAAATGATTAATAATAAATTTATAGATCTTTTCAGGCGAACAACTTTTGTCTCTTAATTTTAGTTCATACCTTGTGTCATTTTTTCAAAAGAAAAAATTTTTATTTTCAATGTTATTTTTCACGACTAAAGCAAAAACTACGTGTCCTATCAAAAATTATAGCTCTTTTTTAGATGAAAAAGTTTTTTCTCATTTTTTCTGTAGCTTGTGTCGAAAAGTGATTCATTATAAATTGGTATTTCTTTTCGGTGCGCGAAATTTGAGCTTGTTCATTTCTTTCGTATCTTGCATAGTTTGACCAAAAAATGAAATTTTTGGATTTTTCATTATTTTTGGTACGATCAACTTTGGAATGTTCAACTTCTCGGCCAAATTGAAGAAGTTGTTATCATAATCCCGTAGGGCATTCAATAATAAAAGTTTTTCTCCTCTTGACTTTGTTTCGTATCATGCGTTGTTTGGCTTAAAATGTTCATTTTAGTTTTTTTTTTGGATTTTGAAAATGCTATAACTCTGGTAATTTTTGATCTTTCGAAAAAAGTCATGAGGATGAATTGTTCAACTTTTTTAATACTATGAACAACCGTAAAGAGAATTTTTAAAGATGGATGTTTCCTCGTGAAACCTAAATTATTTATTTTTCGATTATTATTGGAATTATATCTTTTGCGATGACGGACTAAGGAAGTTCATAACAAAATAATTTATGTGATTTTTATAATCATCTTTTTAAACAAAAACTGAGATTCATCACCCTCACATACAAAAAAACTTTTATTCACTGAAATTATCTGACAATAAACTAAATAACCATTTGTGTAATTGTCAATAACAGTTTCAGTAAAAATATCAGAATCTGGCGTTTATTGTAGATAATTGATAAATCTTGTTAAAAGATACTAAAAATAACGCCTTCAACTTACGAATCTATAGAAAACAAAAATTGCATATTTTTGAAAATGATCTACATAGTTTTATTCTAATTGAAAAATTTCATAGGCATAGTTTTTAAATATATTTTATATTTCAGACAAACTTGAATTGATGTTACTTACTTTAACTTTTTTTTCATTTTTCGATAATTTTTAAAATGCTTCAAAGCACACAACTTTTTGAAGTTTTATCAAAATGGAAAATGGCATGATGATAATTTGCAAGGCAGAGGATCATTACAAATTAAGGAGCGCAAATTCAGCGTTTAATACCATCAGTATGCAAAACAGAATGTCAAGAGTAGCTTTCAGGAAGTAAACCGTGATAGTAATCTGTTGTTTTAAATATTATTCTCACAACAGAATTTTCTTCAGATTTTATAAATACATGGTACCCTTAAATAAGAGTTAAAGTCACATTTTCCTTTTACTGTGCCACTTCAAATGCCGATATTCATGTTTTCTCTAACTTCAATTTTAGGGTTCTACCTTCAAATCCATAATATCGTGAAATTTGTTGTTTATCCTTGAGGACTGCAAAAGAATCTCTTTCTTATATCAGCTGCGCACTCACGCCTCTTCAAATGAACATGGGTCACAAAAAACGAAAAAAAAGTAAATGCCACAAAATTCGTATTTTCTTGAATGAGCAGCTTTGACATTACAAAACATGATAAAAAACACAACTCGAATTTATTTTGCTACGTGTATGGCAAGTATGTAGTATAAAAGAATGCGCAGCTGATGAATGATAAACTCCAGGATGTGTACGAACGTTGCTATAACCTTAAAGTTACAAATCAAGATAAAAACTTGGTTTCATACTCGATATTTAGTGCATATTTTTGCATAATTGGTTCTTCTACTAAGACCTACAAAGTAGTTTTATTTCATAACTCGAATGTTTACGCTTCAGTTCCAGTCGGGCACTCTGTCACGATAAAAGAAAAACACGATAATATCCCAGTGGGCAAAAAAATTAAGGACGTCCTAGAGACGTCTTTGGGACATCCCTAAGACGTCTCTTATAACATGTCTTTTGGACGACCTAGGGATGCTCTTAAAACGTCTAATGTCAGTTCGAAAGACGTCCCGAGAACGTCCATGTCTTTAAGACGTCTTTAAGTCATCTTTAGGACGTTGGACGTCTTAGAGACGTTAATTGGACTGACATAAGACGTACTTGGAACGTCCCAAAGACGTTCGTGGGACTTTTAAAATTTTGTGCCCACTGGGATCAGAATCTTGCTGAAAAAATTCTGCTGGTTATCTGTGGGAAATTTGTGGAGATTTAAAGATTGCAACCATCATAATTGAGAAACCAGGAGGATTTACAAAGAATCCTTGCTTCTTGTGGTCGTGGAACAGAAAGTCCAAATCAGGAGAAACATCACAAACAAAAAACATGGACCATAATAAGTAAGATGGCACCTGATTCGAATAATTTCATTAAAGAGTCTTTTGTAGTTAGATCAAAAACCTTGCTTCCGCAACTATATTGCGCAATAATGTTCCCACCTTTCACGTGCAAAAATGAAACCCGACATTCTGAACGGACCACACATTCAAGAGCTACAGAAAGATTACACTTTTGTTACAAAAATGAAATCGGCTGAAAAAGCAGAAATTCAGGGAATTAGAAAAGTAAAAATTACATGGAATGGGTACCTACATTGGTTTAGAATTATACAAAATTAGGTGGCTCGATGAATTTAAAATTGCACTTTCTCAATTCTCATCTTGAATATTTTCATGAGAATCTGGGTGATTTCAGTGACGAGCAAGGTGAAAGGTTTCATTTAGATATAAAAGAATTGGAAAATAAATACGAAGAAACCTGAGATGTCAATATAATGTCCGATTGTTGTTAAACTATAAAAAGAAACATGTCATCAACTAAACGAAAAAGAACAAGACCGCCGATAGAAAGAAGTTTTGAGAGTAAAAAAGCATGATACTCGAATTAGCCTTTTATGTTAATGACACACACTTCCATTAGACGTTTTTTTCGCAATTATGATCAACTGTTGTTTAAACAACACTGATGTAAAAATAAGTTCAAAAGTTTCTGCTGAAAGGAACTTGAATAATGTTACAGTAACGTTCGAAAAAACATAAATATTGAAATTTTCGGTAATTTTCCTGCAGGTATTAGACCTAATAAAAAACACGAAAAATCATGTGAAACTGTACTGCTTGTCTATTTCATAACTTCTTTAAATTGTGTCATTCGAAAAAAAATATAATTTTTCCACAAAATTCGAAAAGTTTGAGGTTATGTGAAAACTGATAGTGAACGATAAAATGGGTTTCAGGTTCGTGGTCAGCAGATCAAAATCCATCTGAAATTATATGTGAACCTTGAGAAGGGGGTTCCAAATGGGACAGATCCGTTCTCTGTTACCAGTCACTGACATATTTCTTTGAAGCAAGAGCTGGAAAAGGTTTCGAAATGTAAAAAAAAAACGCGCTCGATCATGTGTTTACATTTAAAATTGAACGTAACAGCATCGAACATTAAATATAGTGATTGTGAATTCTCTTTTGTTAAAGCTTCTTCGCCTTCAGCGAACACATTTTCATCACGTATCTCGTTGTTCGCACTTGGTTTAGTCCAAAATGTTAACTTATCTACATTATGTTTAAAACTTTTATATCAAAAGTATATAACATTCATTTATGTACATCGGTCTGAGATTGGTTACACAGGCCTGCACATAATGGGGTCATGTCAGTTGTTGGAAAGTGGAGGGTCATTTCCGAAGTAATTTTTTACGTATAATCCGAATCCCGGGTCAGAATTGGCACATCACGTTAGGATTTTAAGATATTTGAGGTTATGTACCCAAAAAATGGCTTTTTTGGATTTTTGGCTCTTGAAAATTTGTACTTGGTGATGTTTGGGGTTAGTAAAATCCCAAAAATTTTGGTGTCTTCTGTACATAATCCCAAAAGTAGCCTTAAATTATTCATAACAAATTTAAAGACCCTTTTTGGATGAAAAAATGTTGTCTAATAATATTTTTCATTAGTTGCGTTGTTTTACAAAAAATGTTATTGTTTCCTTTTTTTTTAATTATGTTTTTTACGACTGAAGCAAAAAATACGCATCATCGGAAAATTATTCCTGACAAATTTGTAGTTATTTTTCAGTGAACAACTTTTGTTAATCAATTTTTTTTTAATTTTGTATTGTTTGTCTACAAATTAAATATTTTAATTCTTAATTTTGGTTTTTACGAATAAAAGCAAAACCGCGTATAATATACAAAACCAATTTATAACAATTTTGTGGTTGTTAACGCATTTTTCATAGCTTGTCTCGTTAGACAAAACAAATTTTGTTCAACGTCGTTTTTTACAAATAAAATAAAAAAAATGAGTATCCTATAGAAAAGTGGTATTTAGCAAATTTGCAGATCCTTTTACGGTTCAAAATTTTTTTGAATCATCTTTTTCCGTATTTTACTTAGTTTTACTGCAAATCAGAAAACTAAAAAAACATTATGTGATTGTTTAAATAAAGAATTATTCTTAATTGTCAAAATATACAAAACTTAATTGAAATTCAACTTTTTCTCAAGCTGATATCGTATACTACTTTTAGATGAATAATGACATAGTTTTAATACATTTTCCCTGATGCTTAACAAATTTATATTTGTTTAGACCACAAGTTTTCCCAAAATATTTTAATAATCTTATATTATTAATTAAACATAATATTTAATGATATTGAGGAGTAGTAAATTCTGTTAAAAGCTTACTTTAATTGTTCATACAATTCATTATTGTTTTTCGCCACTGATTTCCCTCAAAATTAAGTATGGATGATTTACAAACAAAAATTATTTGAACCATGACTTGACATTTTTAACACAATTTACACATTGAAATCATTTAATGTCATGTTTTATTTTAAAAATTCGATTTTAAAAATATTTTCGAAAACTAACTGTTTAAACAAATTACATTTGTTTGATAAATTAAAATATGGTTATTATAGTCATTATATACTATATATAGTTAGAAAAATCATGGTATGTATTCTAATTGACATCTGTTTTTTAAATTTTCGAAAAAAAATGCAACGACAAATAAAAAATGCCCACACGAATACAACTTTGTTAAACAGTAGAAGAAATATCTTGACTTTCTGTATTTATTCAACAAAATGTAGCATAGAATACGAATTTGGGAAGAAAACGGACATCTCTCGTTTAATTTTTAGAAATTTAAAAATGAAACAATAATTAATTGTTTAAATAATCACATACTGTTTAAAAAAATAGATTGCTTGAAGAATGGCCAGATATTACACTTAATTTATAAACTACGATTATTTCAAACATTTTTTGTAAACAAATAATTGTTCAGTTGAATTTTACTTATTTTAACAATTTAAAATTGTGAAAAAAGTTATAGGAAATATTAAAATCGTCCAGTAATAATTATTTGTATTTTAAATGACATAAGAAATTGTTTAAAATTAATAATGATACGTAAAAATGTTGTTTTTTTTGTTGGACCAGTTTTCGAGGGCATCGGGGTAGTTCCTATGGGTTGCGCAATAATTCTGTGAGGATTTATGCATCAACTAGAGTGTGTGACATTTTTCAATTTCCAGAAACTACCCTACAGAGCCCCAAAAATGATCAAAAAATAATAAAAACCTACTTTTATTCGTATTCTTGTTCTTTTTCAATAATTTGTGTCGTGATCTAAAATACAAATAATTATAAGTGGCCATTTGAATATTTCCTATTACTTTATAAAACAATTTTCAATTGTTTCAATAATAGTAAATTCTTTAAACAATTATTTTTTTTCGAAAACTGTTTTGAATAATTATAGTTTCTAAATAAAATATAATAGGTGGCCATTTTTTCAGAAGTAAATTTTTTTAAAGGCATTATGTGATTTTCGAAAAAGATAATTAATCTTTGTTTTCGAACAGCAGTTTTTATCAATAACTTTGAAAAAATTATGTAAAATTCAATGCATAGCATTATTTTTTTGACTGTATAGTGTATAAAATTAATGTGTTAACTATTTTCAATTGATGAAACTAATTAAATTTGTTTAAACAATTATTTTCAACAATATTTAAGAAAAAGTATTTTTTTAATGAAACATGATATTAAATGATTTGAGTAGTAAATTTTGCTAAGAACGTCATGACAATCTTTAAAGAATTTTTATTTGTAAGTCATCCCTACTAAATTTTGAAGGAAATTTGAAAAAGAAATAATAATTAATTCTATAAACAATGACATAAATTTTTTGGCAGAATTCACTACTCTTGAACCTCATTTATTATTATTTAATTCATAAAATACGACTTTTTGTATATTTTTGGAAAACTTATTGTCTAAAAACAATCGGTTAAAAAATATAATAATAATACTAATAATTCAACAAAAAGAAGCATAGGATACCAGCTTTAAAAAAAGTTAAAATATTTTGCTCAATTTTCAGCTATTATGAAAAGAAACAATAATTATTTGTTTTAAAAATCACATAATGCTTTAAATAATGATCCTACTTTAAGCAATGACTAACTATAGCAAAAACCATACAATTCATTAAACATTAGATACTTTTTATGAATATAAAAGAAGGAACGAGGCTTTCAGTAACAAGAAAAACAGCTGTAATTAGTAATCTAAAAAAATCAAGAAAACATGTAATTTAATATTTGGAAAATTGAATATAAAGGTGAATATTTTAAAAACAGTTTGAATTGTATTCATATTTTTCGATTGATTATTTTGCTAATGTATTTAATTAGTTTTATATGCAATTGTTTATGTTGCAGATTTTAAACATTGATTGATAATGTTAATTGACTAATAATAATAGTAATAATAATATTTAAACATTAATAATTCATGTTATAATATACTTTTTATTTAGTCATCTAGACATTTCCGCTTTCTAAAAAATATATATTTATAAACCATTTATTTATAATGAGGATGGAGACTTGAGCGGGAAACCGGGAAAGAGCGAGAAAAAAATGGGAAGTTACCGGGATTTAAATTAATTTTTACTTTATCTACAGTTGCAGAGCATATAAGTGAAAATAATTATCGTTTTTATTTTATAAAAGGGAGTAGGTAAAGAATCACTGTTAGTTTACTGTCGGATAATTTCTGTGGAAACCCGTCCTTTTTACATGTAAAAAAAATAAATCATGTTTTCTTTAAAAAATTGTTTATAACAATCATATAAATTATTATTTATTTAATTTCGTTGGTTAGCCACCGCAATAAATGTTACTCTAATAATTATTGAAGAAGAAACATTTTTTCTACGAGGAAACGGCCGATTAGGAGACTTGTTTAACTAAATTGTTATAAACAATCTATATTGTTTATTTTTGATAAAGCTTAAAGTATATAAATGGCTTTAAAGACAATTATGAATCACTTTTGTTCAGAAAAATCAATTCAGCTATGAGAAAAACTCGTTTATAAAGAATTTGTTTATAGAAATGTTTATAAAAACAATAGTTGTTAACTCATGCTAATTTTTTTGTTACAAATTACGACTCTTATGTAAAATATTAGCAACTAGCGTGAACCAAACGATTTTTTCTATGATAAAAAACACTAATAAGAATTTGTTTATAAAAATTGTTTATAATATTTAAGTTAAATATTATTAAAATTAATTATGTTCTGTGAATGCATGTGCAATAATTCCGGCTGATAGTGAGTTTCTATCTGTATTTTTTCTTCAGATAAAAATTCACAAAGCTAAAATGGTCAATTTTGTCACTATATTTGTTTATATATTGTTGCTCGGTGAAAAAAATTAAAAAAAAGCAAACCACAGTTCTCTTAAAAATTAATTGCTGAGCATTTCTAAAAAGAACTTTGAAATCGGTTAAGAAATACGACCTGTGGGCAATTATGAACAGTAAATTCCTATTCCAGACCACTGTGCGCTAGTGTCTTTATCTTATATTTCAAGATTGTTTGCATCAACATTTTTTTTCAAAGTATAGAAGCATCACAACTATTTCTCCATCTCTGACTCTTCTATACCTGCGTACCATTATCCTCCATACTTTCTTTTTTTTCCATCAGACACCTACAATTTTTCAGTTCGCTTCCCCCTCTACCATGCCCTTCCATCTTTTCACTGCTGCCTCTGAATCCCTTCCTGTCCCTTCCCCACTATCCCTCTCCACAACTCCCATAATAAGACTATCTTCCCCCTTTTTTCACACCATGCCTTTTTAACCCCTTCCAAGATTTATATTATAGGGTTTAAACTTACCACTAAAATTGATGAAAACTACGAGGCCAAGAAGTAGAGTTCCAAAAGGGATCTTCATTCTTCTACTCAGATTTCGTAAAACATAACTGATGAATTTGCGCAGTCTACGCGGTGAAAGAAATACAAAATCTTATCAACCCAAACAAACTGTCGCAGGCAGAAATTTATAGACCTTGGTCTCTTTTCTTTTACCAGCACCCGGAAAAATGCATCTATCAATGTTTGCCTAGTTTTTCTGAAAAATATCTAAATTTTGGAATGTGCAGAATTAATGAAGTAACAAAATATTTACAAATATATTACAAATCTCGCTAAGGTTTAGGGTTTTCGTCTTCAGTACAGTTTTCAAAATTCGATTACTTTATCAACTTAATACATTTTACTATAAATATATGTTCCGGAAAGATTTTAATTGAATTAAGTTAAAAAATCGTGAATAACTAAATTTTAAATATATAAAATCAAGTTTTTCAGAGAACTGTTAACCTTTAAACCCTAAAAGATCAGTTTTTTATCAAGAAGGTTTCATTTTTAACCTAAGAAATTAAAAAAGTGTAAGAATTTTAGTTTAAATATTTGCCTGTGAAAGAAAATAGTTGAATGAACAAAAAAACTTTCTATCGAAAAATACAAGCGTTTAAAAAAGAAGTTAAAATTTTATCCAAATGAATAAGTTTTTAATAGAGAAATAAATTGTGAAAAAATAAAACGATTGAACTTTATACCAATAAAGATTTTTTATTCAAGAACCCAGTGGGCACAAAATTTGGCGACGTCTTTACGACATTGCTAAGACATATTTACGACAACTTTACGACATCCTATGTCCATTTCGTTAAGGTGTCTTTACGATATCGTAAATAAGTCGTATGCTCTGAAGATGTCTTTACGATCTCGCAGAGACAACGAAACGACATGGACATAGGATGTCGTAACGTTGCCGTAAAGATGTCGTAACAATGTCGTAAAGACGTTGCCAAATTTTGTGCCCACTGGAAACTAACCAAAATTTGAACTAAATTGTTACATTTTTAACTGAAATAATAAACGCTAAACTAAAACAAAATTCCATTTTTAATAGCCAGTTGAACTGCCAAGCAAATAGTTGAATTTCCGATAAAAAAAAAATCAATTCGCTACAAAAAATATAATAGTTGATATTTCTGACAAGGCAAGATTTTTATCCAAAATTGAGATTATTTCAGGTTTACTTTTCAGAATTGCTAAAACTTCGAAAATCTATTGAAGAATCTTAAATTTCTATCGTGAACAGAACTTTCTACAGAAAGATGTATTGTAAATACCTGGTCTACCAGGTTTACTTCATAGAATGAAGAGACCCTAGAAAAATTATGAGGGGTATTAAATTTCATTTGAAGAAAGTCCTCCTTTTTGGGACGCTTTTTCTTTTTCGTTCATGAGAATAATAAAAACATAAATATAAATAGTTTTACATTCTTACACCTAAAGGTCGATAGTTAAATGTTTCTTAGGAAACGATAACATGAAATATGAAAATAAATTGATTATTAAAAATGATTTTTTTTAATCTATGCAAACGTACCAACCAAGGGCACTCGATCCTTATTTGGGAAACTTAAGGCACAATGTTTATTTGTGAATTATTGACTAAACTATAGTAATCAAATGTATAAATATGTGTTGCAAATTCAGGAAATGTATAAGGGAAACAAGATTTTCAGTTCTTTTCCTGAAAAATGGCCACTTTTGCGATTTCCCTTTTTTTGACGAGTATAAACTTGTTGTGCAACTAGAACGTATTCACAAATCTTAAAAATGTGGAATAATCAAAATAATTATTTTAAATTGGAAATCAATGTTTTTTTTCAATAATCAACCACTGTTTTAAATATACTTTTTTCATTATTTTATTTATTATTATTTATATTATTATACATATATATGTGTATAACATATAACTATAACATTTATCTTCGGTATCCCAAATAAGGACCATCCCAACCAAGAGCACTTTCTTCTACTAAATGACCTGCACCTGTCGAATTAAAAAAACATCATTCTGCTAAATTTAAGTTCTGCAAATTGATAATCGATTCTTGTTCGAGATTTACTGGCATTTTTATAAAAAAAACATTCTCATCCTCGAAATTTCAATCAGGTTGTTCATTTACAAAGATATAAAAATGTTACATAATTTGGATCCATTTTGTGTATCAACTTAATACTTGGTAGCTTTGTAAGCTCCTATAAAAATTTGTTGAAAAATTTAAGAAAATCAGAATTGGTCAAATGTAGCTAATTGCTAGTGATATTTTACAGATTTGATTAGTGTAAAGTCGATATAGTTCCCAATCCAATAGCGAAAAATAATTAATTTCTCAGTAACAATGTATTAACTTATTTAGGACTGTATATAATAATTTTTGGAGGTTATAATCATGTTAAACGTTAAAAATAGAAAAGTATTGTCAAACGACGGAATGGTGAAATGTTGCCTCTACTTTTTTTAAGCAAGTTTAATCGACAGAGAAATTTTTACTATTTTAAACACACACGGGATCAACGGCCTTCAAGTTAATTATACTTCTTCAGGGTCTTCATTTGCTACTTTCCCAAAGAGATCTGTTTATGATTTTCAAAATTTTCTAGGTTTGATATTGTCCTTATTTTCCATAGAAAATTGAAATTATTTATCTAACTTAAAAAAATTCGTTTTTAATAAGCAACAACTTGAATAAGTATGAACTTGAATGCCTAAGGAAGGCCTTTCTAATTGTATAGATTTTTTCTTAATGAGACTTAGTGGAAAATAGGCGAAGAAAAAGAAGTAGAAAATTACGGGTTCGATTGGACAAGATACCACTTCATTGAATGGGACAACTTATCATTAATAAATAATAATAATAAATAATAATAAATATACATGATAATAAAATAATTTAAATAAATAAATTTAATTAGAATTGAAAAAAGGTTATTAAAGTCAAAAACGTGAATTATAGAAAAGTTTAATAAAAGATGCAATATCATATCATTGTTAACTGTATAATCACAGTAAGAGGGTCATGTTGCAAAATTGTTAATGTCACGTAGCCTGTCTCCAATTTATAAACATTGCTCTCTGCTTGTTTGAACAAGGTTGTCAAAAAAAATGTTTATGTTAAAATAACAAGAAATCAATGGACTCGAAATTAATTATACATTTCGAAAAAGCTTTATTTTCCATTTTTAAAATTGGTTCCGGTTGCACATTTTTCTAATTTGCTACGGAAAATAAAAATTATACAGCAAACTTTGTAAAAATTATTTTCCCTGAATGAAAATGAACTAGAGCATATCCTAATAATTTTTGTTCTAATATACTTCAAAAGGCTAACATTAATGAAATTATTACAAAATTTAGTTACTAAGGAGTTTATTTTAATTTCATTGCTTTTTTACGCAAAACATATTATATTGTTTGTAAAAAACAATTGATTGCTTTATAAAGAAGAAGTTAAATTGTAAACGAGACGAGTTATATACAATACATTCCTGGGCTCTAAATTATTTATGAATATTTAGGGTCTTCTTATGCCACTTTTCAGAATAATCCTGTTGTCAATCTTCAAAATTTTTAACGGTTTTACCTGAATGAACGTTAAGCATTTCAGGCCAAACGACAAAAGGGAAACCTCACAAACTTTGATCAAAAGAGCAAACCTTAAATTGAACCTCGCGATGACATAAAAAAGGCAAAAGTTTATGGGTGTTCAAAAGATAAGATAATCCAAAATATATAAGAGAATCTCGAGAGTAACTTTAACAACAAAAAGTTACGAAATGTTAAAAGATATCAAAATAAGTAAGCGATAATCCAAAATAAAAAAAATTATGGTCAACAAAAATTACCAGCTCAGCCCAAACCTAAAATTATAGAGGGGGAGGGTTCGCAGTTACAAAGATCATATTTCTCCTCAGAATTATTAACAATCATTTATTCACCACTTCGGGAAAGTATAACAAGAATTGTTAAAAGAAAAAACAATAAAATTATATAGAATGTCTAACACTTCTAGAATAGGTAGAAGGGATCTTGACAACATTAAATCGCGAAAAGGGGCTACAAATTCCTTTTAGGAAAATTAAGCAAGGTATCTTAATTAAGTAATTCTGAAGGAAAAAATCGAGAATACAAAATTACCGCAAAGGGAAGACAACAAATGAAAAAAAGGTACAAAGTCAGCAGATAAACAAAAAAAAATTCGGGGTTCTGATTTTCACATAACAATGGGGAGGAAAGTACAACGATCATAGAAAACTAATAAAGCAGCAACAAATAATAGTTCTCATTTAACATTTACGTAACAAATTTTCTTCAGGGAAAAATAAAAGGTTCACAATTTATCATTAAAAAAATATATATTTACGAAGCCACGAGATAAAATACAATAAAAAAATTAGAGAAGCGCATATTACACAATATGATGGTAAAGGAGTTCTCCAGATGATATGATTTGTATTAAAGCGGTTCTCAAAGGTAAACGCCGGGATTGGGTTTCCCAATACAAATAAGGTAGGCGTTCTCTAAAATAGGTTTAGGGTACAGTTCAGAAAATTATCCGAGGACTTTCAGAATTACATCTTAAGAAAGGTTGTAAGTAGGTAAATACCAAAAAGGGTTTGGAAAGTAAAAGGGGTTCTTAAAATTAATATATAAACATTGCAACGGGATAATTAGAAATAATCGCAAAAGTTCACTAGATAGGGGATAATATAATTGGTCGATAAGGGGAAGCAATGCAAAAATACCGAATATATTACACAGGGTTATCAGTGTCGCAAATATTAAGCAGAACATTTTAGTGTCTCAAAACTATGTGGAAAAAAAATGGCCGCAAATATCATGAAATGTGTGAAGTGGTCTCAACATTACAAGGTTAATTCAAAAGAGGTCGCAAACAATTCAAAAATCATTATGAAGGTTCGCTTGTTTATTTTTATAAACGGCTGCATGGATTTCATAATTTCACAATGCATCATCAGTGTACTTCCAACAACCGGATTACCGCCTATTTCAGTGGCACTCCTAACTATGACATCCTCGTTCATATCCGATACGCTCTCTAAATTTTTATTGTCTATTAGCGCCTTCCAAGGTTTCTCTTCGATCTGTTCGTTTTTCTAATTCTAAAAGTCCATTCGAACTTCTGGTTTCTGTAAATTATTAATATTGATTCATATTTGTTTTGTTGTTTGAGTTTTTTTTCTTCTCTGCGCCTAAAATAATTTTATATTAGAAACTAGAATATTATTATCAGTATTGTATTATGAGGTCGTTATTTTTGACAATACTCTTATCTTAAGATCACTCATCCTTCTAGCACTCCAAACACCCATTCTCAATTCATGGATAAAAACCTGACGTTTACACTTATCGTTTGCACGCCTTCAGTCAATTAAAGTTTAATTTCTTTTCAAAGCTATTATTTTTGTTTTATTACTTACTGTTTACATTGTATGCTCTACTATCACTGATATGGTATACTTTTATTTATAATATATAATGATAATCGAATCGAAATTCGAAGGCGATAGTACGAGTCAACTACTGCTCAAATTTTATTGTATATAAAAATCGTTACCTATAATTCCAAAGAAACTCACTTCAACTTTGTCAGAATAATGAAGTGCATAACGGGCACCAAAATGTATGGGGTTGGTGTCGAGGCTTGAACACAAAAAAGCTCGGTAGCCATTATCTGAAAAGTTACCACATCTATTATAAAGGGACTTGTGACACACGGACTCCGCTCTTAGTCACGAGGGGCTGTACAGGCATGCAGCATTCTGAACCAAAGGCCATGTTTCATGGAACAGGGAAGTATAACGCAATCATGCACCAAGCACACACCACACGACGCATCAGCGCCATTACCAGCGGTCAGAAGCAGTTCTGGACCAAACTCAGTGTCAGTCTTAACCAATCCGGCAACACCAGGCTGCTGAGCTACCACAAGTGGGTCGGTTGACGTCGTTGCTAGCCAACCATACACAGGCACTGACGTATAGACAGCCACAGTAACCGCAGAAGGATCGTCACGGAATACGTATGTCATGTTCTGATCTATTTCAAAATCATAAAAGACAAAAACAACGTGTCTTTCTTGTAGTAGACAAGTCGTGAAACACTCTAAATTTATTGATAAGCCTCTGCTTAGCATGTGGCTACTGATTCCATAAAATGGATCTACTCATTGATTGAATAACGACAAAAAAAATTTTCTGGCAACCCCCTCATGAGCTAAGTCGATTTGAAATTAATTTCTGATATTACGCAGCCGTTTTCCAGTATTTGCACAAGAGCAGTTGTAAAAAAATTTGGTGCCATTTCACACTGCAAAATTCCTCAAGAATTTCGCAACTTTTTCCAATGATCGTGTGATGTACTGGAACTTTCTTCTTTCCGCCACTCATGTGCAATAACAGCAACTATGGCACGTGGTAGGCAAGAGTTATTGCTAGTTTTAATATTATTGAATTTTTTGTGACATCCTCGTGTATCAAACCATTGCGCCCGCACCCAGCAAGTACCTTTGCGAAGGTACTAAATTTAAATCGATGAAGTACGGGTAAACAGTATCCGGGGACAGATTAAGTAATTTGCCAATGCCATTGAGCGTATTGACAAGGATATTCGGCTCATCCGTTGAATCAAAGAAGGATATTGTTTCCCACTATTTCACTGCCTCCAAAAATCGAAGATAATGTGGTGATATACCTCCGCTAAAGTTTTTGTATGACCCTGGCAGTATGGCGGTGGAAAAACGCCTGGCTTTTCTATATTGCTGCAAAGAATTGCGAAAGTGTAATTACGTTTCAAAACGCGAAAAGAGTTCAAACGATGCTGCAAGAATGATGTTGACATTCTTTGAAGAGCTTGCTTAGAATTTTGATATTTTCTTCCGGCAAATGGAAACATTTGCTCATTTACAGACGCCACAACCATAGCATCATCATGCTCGACATTTTTTTGGAAAAAACTTAAAATCTAGTATTATTGCAATTTCACCTGCAAATATTTATCGAATGGGTGACCGAAAATCAGCTGAGGCTACTTAATCCATGATTTGAAAAGAACATAAACTTGGTTGCAGCATATACGATGCCGGTCGAAATCGTGCAATATGCTTAATAAAAGGACATTCAATATACGTTTTTTATGAAGATCCTGATACATAAATGCAAAACTTCAGTTAATTTTAGGTGTGTTTCTGGCATGGTCGCTAAACATGTCATACAGTATTTCGTGATTAAAGAACGGAATCCGGGTTAAGAAAGGGACACACGATTCAAACAAAAGCGTACAATTTCAGAAAGAAATCTTTCTGCGGGTTATTCTTTAGATGAAATTTGGGAGTGTGAGTTTGATCAAATGATTCAAAGAAATTCAAGCATGAAGAGTGAACTTTAAAAGCATCCATTTTCAGCTAGGAAGCCACTTAATTCCAGTGATACTTTTTTTGGTTGGTAAACAGGAAACATTGTGATGTACTATAAAATGTTTGGCAAAGAAAAAGGACGTTTTTCAAACAACAATCTCCTTATTCTCATCAACATTCAATTACTGTAAGTTTTCTATTAGTCATCCAAAAGTATACGTAAGTAATAAATATAAAGATATGAAGGGTCTACAAATATAGACCTTGATCAAGTAAAAGGTCATGTTGCGAAGAATGGCAGCCGAGCAGTTGTACGCGTGATGAATACTAAGAACGTTTGTTGGAGAGAACCTGGGTTGTCGATAAACTAAAGGTTGCAATAAAGTTAGGATATACCATAAAGTACAAACTGTATTCGAGATATGACAGTATGAAATGATCCAATACGATTCCTAAACTCGAGCAGGGGTCTCTTTGCACCGTGTATCAATATGTATTTGAAAAGAAAACAAGAATCAAATGTGTGGTCTGATCGGTGCATTCATGGATCTTCTGAACCACGCTACCTAGTAGGGCTTGAGGAAGAAGAAGACGTTGCGCTTGATCCTCAGAACATATGTTCAAATCAGGGTGTGGAATCTGTTTCTATACTGTGTTTAAAATTATTAAAGGGAAAGTTTTTTAGCAAGAAAACTTGCATCTACGTCATATAAATACGACACAAAAACATATAATATACTGACAATGAACCCTGAAGTCGTAATGTCTGGCATAATTCCAGTCAATAATTCCATTCTGTATGTATAGTAGCATGGCAAAATAACAGCTCAGCACAGTAGTTCAACCTTTTTGAGTCTCAAACGTTGTCATAGCTGCATTAATAGCTTGGTTTTATGATACAGATTCTTCAATTTATTGTTCTACAGTAAAACCCGGATAATAAGAACTTCCGCTATGAAATTTCCTGGGTGACATGAGTGATAAGTTGGTATATTACAACAAAGGGAGTTATATTAGAGCTTTTGTGTCTGGTGAGACCCTCCACGAGAGGGAAATTAACACGCATGCGTCTTGCGGCGAAGTAGCTACGTCGATACTGACAGATTTCTCTTTTACTCCAAAACTAAACTATCGTTTTGTTACCGAAGAACATCGAAACCGACATTTGTTAACGCGATATCAAATTTTACCTGGGAATATCATGAAAGTGGCATCAAAATGAAGGTTGAGACGGAAACACTCGAAATAACTAGTAAGTATTTCTACGTTATTTGATAATTTCTTTTCTGATTGCCTAAAAGTATAAAATACATTTGGCTATATGTCTTGTTAACCTAAAAATTGCATGCGTACATATTTTAGAATTTCAGGTATCATATTAAAAACTTATACAATGCAAAGAAATTTTCGTTACAGCCATAATCTAAAATTTTGTATTCGATATAATAGAGTGAGATTTGTGCAATTTCAAGATTTGGATGTATGTTGAAACTAGGACTAAGGTTCAAAATTGAATTCCCTTATGTTACTCAATAAATACTAGATCCACATATTTTTTAGATAATTAGAGCCTATGACTGATTTGAATCAAATCTGTATTCAGTGTGAAAAATTGGATAATTTGAATGATATTTTTTAGTAAAACTTGTTTATGCTATTATTATTATTGTGCTGTATTATTTTGTTAAAGATTTGAATATTTTCCTGAAAAGTTATCTTGTTTTGATTGAAACTGCATTATTTTTAATTGAGATCTATTATCTGTCTATTCCTAGTCGATTTGGCTTTAAATTAAATCGTTGTATGAAAATCTAATTTATTTTTTTTTAAATTAATCTTTTTTAATCGAAGAGTAATAATTAACTTTTTTTAATGAAAATTATTTCTTTTAAACTAAAAAGTGTGTTAGTTAAATATTTCACTTTTTACTTGCAAATATAATTCTTTTGTTGAAAATTCTTTGATTTTGATGTTAAAAGAGTTTGTGGAAATATGTTATTATGAACGCTTTTAATTGAAAATAATACCATATACGATTCTAATACCGTATACTATCAGGCTCTAACGAGGTTCTCATTAAACACTTCTTTAAAGCCCTAACTATGCAAAAATGTAGATATCTGCAGCTTTTATTAATGAATATGTTAGTTGTGAGCAGTAGATACAATAGAACAGTTTTAAATATATATGATGGAGAGGCCACGAATTAGCTGAAACGCGACATAACTCCATAAAGCTATGGCCCATACAGCTAGGACCCAACAGAGAAGCTGATTTTAATCCATATGAACATTTTTCACATAAAATATATGTCAGTCCTAATAACGAAGACACTGTGGAAGCATCTTAGGCTATCAACGATTTAAGGTCCAACAGGTTGTAAGAAAGCTGTTTTCGTGAAACATTTTTTGCCTCACAAGAATTCTATAAACGGTACATCATTTTAAACAACAATTTCTAATTACTCCGAATGGTGGAAGGGGCAAACATAATATGGGGATAAAAAAGAATTTTGCGAAGGATTACGAAAATCAGCTGATTTTGCTAGTGATTCAAGAGTAGAGTTATTAATCATTGATGACAATGTCTCGTCTTACTTTATGTCATTGAACCAAGTTGCTCATTTCGAACAATCATGATCGAGAATTGGATTAAAGATAATATCAACCGTTGAAAAGTGTTATTACGTTATTATTTTTATTGTTATTATTATTGCTTCAGTTATTTATAATTTATTGTTAAACTACTAAAAATATTTTACTTCAATGAAGTAGGGTAAGGTTTCATCTGATTGAAATAAATTTGTTTAGGAACTTTTTTTAAAGAAAGGAAGCAATGGACATGGTAATAAGAATGCGACCCACATTTTGATGCTTCGAATTTATAAGATTTAAGCTACGTACGTAACATTGAATTTCAAAGTACTGACATTCAATTTTGGGTGGGATCTGCACACGTAAATGAATTTTTTTCAATTATGTCTTACCAATCATATTCTAGATAAATACTCATATTGATTAAAATGGCCGCTACCTGGTAAATTCGTATTGTCCGCGATCGCATTGTTGTATGTCAAACAACAGAATGAGAACCTCAAGAGCCAACAATCTGTTCGCGCGATTTCACTCGGAATTTTCCCAGAGGCAGTTCTGAGTGAAGGTCTTACGTGACAAATTGAGGACTCTTGAGATTCAGACGACGAGTTTGCCTACCCCCTAAAACTCATTAGCATTGTTCGAACACATCTGCTGCGTGCTTGCGTAGCCGTAATAGCCCAAAAGGTCCTTGGCTTTCGAAAATCACGAGTCTGCCGTCTTGTTTTCGTTCCGCACGAAAACACGGCGACAGGCTTCGAGCACGTACGCCAGTGCCTCTCTCACTTACTCCAACGCGCGTCTTCTCTCCTCTCCTTTCCATCTTTCCTCTCATTTTTCCTCACTGCTTCTCTCTCTCTGACGCACTGGCGAAACCGGGGAGCTCAACCGGCGCCTCGAGATGTATGGCGGTAAAAGGCAAATTAGGAAAATTAACAAAAAATAAAACACTAATAAAAGAAGTTAAGCCATCCGGCATGCAGCTCAAGGTCACCATATGATAGCTTAGACCCGACGGGTGGTTATGGCCCTCTTTCCTTTTATGGAAGTAAAAAAAAATCCAACGTTAAACATTAAAATCTTCGATGGAAATAGATCATGCCCCCTCCCACCTGGTTAGTGTTTCACTTAGATGTAAAGTAGCTTTAGTAATATGATTTTCTCTTACATCAACCATAGACTTGTAAAATGATTTCTATAAAATTAAACCACTGTTAAAATCCTAGGAAATTAAGATTAGAGTAAGTCGGGGTGAAAGGGTCATTGGAGTTCATGTTTACAATAAATTTTCTTGTATAAAAATTATTAAATAAATAATTAAAACACGCGAAAACTCCAACGCCCCTTCTATTCGTCGTAGCTCCATCATTCTTCGTGGATAATGAAGCTACGATAAATAATGAATGATTGTTAAAGTTACGGATTTTTAAATTAATTGATTATATTTTTAATTTTCAGTTAAAACTTTTTAATATTTAGAAGTTTCGTTGTCGACGCATGAAGACCGAGGCAGTGCGTTCGAGGCAGCACTCCCCCACTGCTGGCTGCGACTCCGTTGTCGGTATCGCAGTCAATCAGCGGGCCCGTTGCCGGTCCTACTGCTCTCGGCCAGCATCACGCTTGGTTACCGGGAGAAAGACGGCAGTGAGTAAGATCAGTAATTGTATGAACGTCCTAGGAGACAGATCCGCTCTGCCTCCAAAGTTTTACACCAATAAATCCCTATCTGGAAGTCTTGCCTACGCTCATTCGACATACATCCTCACCCTCGTGAATTCTTACGCGTATTCCCTACTAAACCTCAGTGTCACTCTTCGCTAAGTTTCGAGATTTTATTCTTACGTGTTCGTCGTGTTACGTCGTGCCAGTGTTCTAGCGTTTCTGTGCAGTGGGGATTAGTTAGGTGGAGGTATGAGAACGGGTGCCAGGGCTTCTCCCTGTTCGTTCTTAGCCTACTTTTGCGGTTAGGATGGGTTGGTTGGTACCGGAAGGTGACTTCCGAAGTGCCAATTCCCGTAGGTAGGTAGGTAGGGTCACAAGAGGTTAGCTGGTGCTAGAGGGTAACCTCTACGGTGCCAGTTCCTGTGACTTCCGGCAATCGTCGTCGATTCAGTGTACGGTTTGTGTTCCAACGTTCGAAACCTTTTATTGACAAGGGCCAATTAACGATCACGCCCTAAACGTCGGACGCGATTGCGACAAGCGCGTCAGGCCGAGGAGGCCGCGTTCTCGTCAGGCGAGCGCCAGCGGCGAGTCGCCGTCCGACGACAGGAAGCGGCAGGGTATAGAGGGTACCCGCGACCCACGGAAGAAGATACTGTACAAGGGCCGAAATTTGTGTTCACGGTTACCGCAGTTCGCGTCCGAACTCCGCTACGCATTTCCGCCCCTGAGTCTAGTGAATCGAAATAGTTCTCCGAAAGCCGGCCGCAGCCGGCCTGTCATAGTAAATTGCCCTAATTCACCACCGCCGCAACCTCGACTTCAAATAAACAAAGAAATGGATGATTTTATTTTCAGGACCTAAAAAAAAGGGGTCATCGGCTGGACTCTCATCGAACCACCCCCTTTCGGGTCGGTGTAGCTTCCTTGGACCTCTCCCACTAACCTCAGAAATTCTCTCCTCTTCCTTCTTCATACCTCTCCCTCCCCTCCCCCACAAAATACAAACAAATGCCGCACTCGGCGACCATCTAGTTTTAAGTGCACTTCGGGGTAGCCACGCCCGACCATCTCGCCCATGGGCGGTCTGTCAGCCTGGCAAAGGTTCATAAATGGGGAACACAAGCAGGTGTACCTCCCACCACCCACGAGCCAGTCTAATCCACCCCAGGGCATGCGTGAGCTCGATCGGTGGCTGGCATCACGAAAGCAATCGGCAGCCGCCACTCCGCGACAACAGGCACCCCGGAACTAGAGTCCGCCCGCTCAGAGCCCGGACGTCGCATCCCGTACGTTTTCCGTTTCACTCCTCACTCACCCCCTTCTCGCTCACTCCTTCCTTTTTATCCTCCTTTCATAAACACGCACTGTCCTTCGTCCCACCAATTCACCAATACAACGGGTCGAAGACAGCCTATAAATAGCTAATTTCCTGTTTGGTAGTGCTCGTAAACTAGAAAGTTTGAAATGAAAGTTTAGTTATTTTTTGCTGAGTGCTACCAATTAATTCTTCGCAAATACACAGTGCGGTCGCACCTGCGTGCTTGTGCAAGTACAAGTGTATTGCAACATAACCTTAAAATGGTTTGTTGACTAGTGGTCGTATGCAAAATGTTGTCGTCCTGGATCTCGCTCTCGACTTCCCGCGAACCACATTCTGCACCTATTACTGCTTTGGACATCGAACGCATAATGAAAAGTGTCTTGTCATCTCTGAAGCCTGAACTTGAAATGGTCACAACTTCCGTTAATTCCCTTTCCGAAAAATAAGACAATCTTTCTTTGAAAATTTACAATGCTGTTTTGCGTTTTTGCAGGATGGACTCTGCGAAAGGTATGATTAACAAATTAAAATCCTGAGAAGAGTCGTGATGATGGCTCTATTGGCAGTTAAAAAGGCGAAACAGTATACGAACGTAACTTTGCCAAACGTAACATCAAACAAGTAGGACCATGTCTTTTTCCTACCACTATCAGTCCCCACTCTGCCAGCGCACGCAAGACGACCGACATCAGCAACTCTTCCATCGTACAATACTACCAGAACCACAGGGGTGTAGGTACTAAATTGAGTTTCTTGCGTCAAGTTATTCCATTTACTTTTTACAATGTCGTAATTTTTTCTGAGACATGACTCCATACTTATATTGATAATGTTGAGTTGGGTTTCCTAGGCCACAATATGTTTATATGTGATCGAAGCGTTCTGAAAGGCGAAAACGCCCGGGGTGCTGGGTTCCTTATAGCGCCCGACCACCACGTGGGGTGTCAGAATCACCAATAATGTTAATACGGTTGAACATGTGTTTATAAGATTTCTATGAGATGTGGAATTTAAACTCCGAACAGGGTCCCAGCTGTATCCTGAAATCTAGGTCGTCACAGCTGTGTGTTGACATCTCGTCTACTGTATTTCGATGTCCTTCATTACTTAAATCTTGCGCAATTGACTTACTTTTGCAAGTTGGACTTTAAAAAAAATGTGAAAACGAACGTTAAGGCTACCGAAAAATCTCCGAAAAATTTGTTACGGGTTTTTATTAAAATGACTAAAAGAACAAAAACGAGAAATTTCTTGAAAATAACTAAAAATATCTAGAATTCCTTTTAATGATTATACATGGAATTGCGCTTCTACCAAAACAACGGAATTTTTATTTCGAAATTCCCAAGATTTGCTTCATTTTTATATGCAAATTTTAATTGTAAACATAATTTCAAATAACCTAAATTGTCTTTTAAATCGCAGCAACAATACAGGCCTGCAAATATTGGGGTCATGTCAGTTGTTGGAAAGTGGAGGGCCATTTCCGGAGTAATTTTTTACGTAGAATTCGAACTCGGTATCAGAATTGTTCCATCACGTCAGGGTTTTAAAATATTTGAGGTTGTGTACCAAAAAAATGGCGTTTTGGCTACTTTTGGGGTTATGTACAAAAGACACATCATTTTTAAGCATTTTTTCTTTAGTTGTATCATGTAATACTGCTCTTTGTCTTTAATTTAAGAGTAGCAGACTTAAATTACCATTTTTCTTTACCAAGTTACGCCAATTTGAAATTACGAGATATGTCCCATTATGTCTTGAGCATTTGCTTTAAATACCACAGGCCAACATGGTTTTGTTGTTGAAAAGTAGAGGCTCATTTTCGAAGTAATTTTGTACTTAGAATCCGAATCCGGGGTCAGAATTGAACCCTCGCGTCAGAATTTTAAGATATTTGAGGTTATGTACCCAAAATATAGAATTTTTGGCTACTTTTGAGGTTATGTACAAAGGGCACAATATTTTTTGGGTTTTCAACAACCCCGAACACCCCTAAGTGCAAATTTTTAAGAGAAAACACCCAGTAGAAAATGTCGGCCTCACAGAATTTAAAGCAAATGCTTAAGACATAATGGGACATATCTTGTAATTTCAAATTGACGTAACTTGGTAAAGAAAAATGGTTATTGAACTCTGTGAATCTCAAATTAAAGAGAAATAACAGTAATATATGACAAAACTAAAGAAAAAATCCCAAAAAATGTTGTGTCTTCTGTACATGTCCTCAAAATTAGACAGAAACGCAATTTTTTGAGCACATAACCTCAAATATTTTAAAAACCTGACGTGATGGGCCAATTCTCTTCCCGGATTCGGATTCTACGTAAAAATGAATTGGGAAATGACTGACCACTTTCCAACAACAGAACCATGTTGGCCTGTGTAATTTCCAGTAGTTTGAGTTCCTTGATATTTATTATAAATCATTTAGAAAATGTCCTAAAATATTTCGTGAACGTTCATATAATCTAAAATCTAAAATGACTAAAGTTCAAATTTTCCGTATATTATCCGCAATTCCTAATCGTTTTTCTCCGAAAATTAGTTTTTATTCTGCGATAAGAGAATGACGTAATAAAAGCTATGATATAATTATTAGATAATTAATGTTAATTAGATTTATGATTTCAGGGAATCCAGAATATTCGTGGAATTCTGAAAATTAAAGGAAGCTAGAAAATTAAGGAAATTCAAGGATTTAGAAAATTAAAGAAATTCAAGGAACTTTAAATATTTAAAGAATGCCTGAGAATGCAGAGATTTTTTGTGAATTTAGGGGGATTCAGTTCATTAAATAAACAGAGAGAATTGAGACAATTCATAGAAATTTAGAAATATAAGGAGTGTAGAAATTTCCATGAATACAGGGAATTCAGAAACTGTTTAAAAATTTTGAAATCACAAAAAGGTAACATTTTCTTGACATTAAGATACTGTGGATAGACGTAGTAAAAATTAATGAGGCGGTGGTAAAGTCGGTTGAAGTGAAGCTCCCTTAATTTCTATCAAAGGCGGACTTCCTCTGAACATATAAAAAGTGATATAAGGAAAAATAACCTTATCGGGTACATCTCCATATTCAAGTTTATTTCCATTTACGAGCTCAATCTTTGTCGGCTTTTCTGTTTCTCGATCTACATCTACTCTGAAGTGTTTCCAAAAATAAGTGATGAACCACAGATTTTCATAAGGTTCCATAAAGTACGAAGCTGGAAAAAGAAAGAAAGATTTGTGAATTGCAAAATATTGAAATAAAATCTCTGAATTAAACATTTTTAAATTAAAATATTTTAAAATCATTCAATAAATATTTGAGGGGGTTTAAAGATTTCTGACCACTTTTCAGAACTTTAAAAAAGTGTATAAAGTTTTTAATGTTTTAAAATACTTAAGGATATTCTGAAAAATTGTAAGGAATTCTTAAGAGATTTAAAAATTACAAGCGAATAATGTTAAGGGATTCGAAAAAATTATAAGCCGTTTTAAAAAGTTTTCTGGAATTTCGAAAAACTTTATAGGATTTTTTAGAACCTGAAATTTTCAGGATGTTTTGAACAATTTTAAGGAATTTAAAATGGAATTCAAGAAGTTTTATGGGATTTCCAAATATTTTAGTAATTTCATATGATTCTGAATGTTCTTAATAAAGTATTTTAATTTATTTTTCAGGATTCCCATTTTAAGAAATTACAATGAATATTATTAAATTTCAAGTACCATCACCAGATTCTATGATATTTCAATGAAATTTTTAAGTTTTCAAATTTGATGATAGTTTTCTTATAAATTAAAGAATTTACTAATAAAAATTACGAGACTACTTCAAAGGATTTCAAAGATTTATTTAAAAAAAAATTTTAATTCATTCCAAAAATTTGCGATAGATTAAAACATTTTTAAATCTACTTTTCTAGATTTAATAACAGATTAAATAGCAAGTAAAAATAGCTAAACCTACAGTAAGGAGTTTTGATCTTCTTAATTGTTTTGAAGAGTATAAAATAATATTGAAGAATTAGAAATATGGACTATTAATTTTAAAAGATTGTGAAAAAGTAAGTGCTTGATGAGTATTTTTCTGCTGAATTTTCTTGACGAGGAATATTTTATTAAGAAATATTTTAAACTGTTTAAAAAGCTATTACGTAATTTAATAATGGTCCCTTACTAGTTGGATTTGGTGCTCGGACTGCCATAAGTGAACCATTTTGCCTTACATATATAACCGTTGAATGTTCTTCTATTAAAGCAAGACGGACTATAAAATTATTATCTCGATAAAAAAAAGGGTTATCAGGAATAGTATTGCCATCAAAGTCAGCTTGCAATACTTTTCCATTTTCAGCTAGCCACAAAAGAACGTCATTCTTCATAAAATATACTTTCTTATCGGGAGAGCGTGTCAAACGCGGGAGAGTACGTTCTCCCGGCCGAAATTTTGGGCGCCCGATCCCGCGATTGCGCGGGCCACCCAGACCGCTCCCTTTCCCGCCGCCGCTTCCAGGTGGACGCCCTCGCGGACGCTTGATCTTAGAGCCTGAAATCGATTCTGGATTATTAGCAGCATTTAAATCTGTAAAAAGAGAATGATTATTTGTAATTCAGAAAAAAATTAAATACTCATTTCAAAATTAAATACTCATCAACTCTGAACTAAGGTACGAGGGTAGTTCAATAAGTCCTTAGAATGACCAACAGATGGCAGCACCACTCCCGACTAGATATATGGTGCAGTCACAGTCCACATCTTCTGAGTTTACGTGTTTTTGATAGCCAATTGAAAAAAAATTGTTCGTTAAGAAAAATGGAAAAAAACGAGTTCAGAGCGGTAATCAAGCATTTTCATTTAAAGGGTTTAACTCCATATGAGATAAAAAATGAA
>NC_046659.1:102057412-102064019 GCF_010883055.1 Belonocnema kinseyi | reverse complement strand
ATAGAGCTCCAAGGAGATTATGTTGAAAAATAAAAAAAAATTTACCCAAAAAAAATTGTTTTTATACTTCATTCTAAGGACTTATTGAACTACCCTCTTACTAAAAATTAAATAGTGGGATGTGTCAACGTTAAAAAAAAGTTTTTTAGGGGTGTTCTTCTAAAATAAGCACTGTGCTTTCATTGTTAGACCCTTGTTTTCATTACACGTACGTAGACAAAAGACCTTATTTAAAAAAAGAAAACAAGAGGACGCAGGTCATGCGATATTCATATATTTTGAGCAATGTTAACAAGAGGAATAAATACAAAGAAGACCCATGAATCGCCCCCACTTTTCTGTTTTCTTACGATCCGAAAGGGGAATTGTTGGTTAAACTAATCCGACAGATGGCGCCACAAAAAGTAGGTCTGTCTTTTTTATAGAATTGCATTAAGAAAAAGCAAAAATAATTAAAAACTTGATGCTGTTTGCAAATAAAAAAAATAGATGAAAAAATAAGAGTAACTATTAATATTTATTAAAACAAAGAAAAGTCATGAAAATATTTAGTTTAATATAAATCAAATTTAATTTTGAGATACATTTTGAAAGCAGTTCGAACTTTATATTTTTGTGATTTATATTTTGCTGATATTATTGGTTGTATTATTTGTTCTAGTTAAAAAAATATTTATTTTTGTAATTAATCATGTAGCTAATGATAAAATTAATAATATTTAAGACCTCAATCAAAATAATAGTATATAAGCTATTAAAATCTATAAAAAAAACGTACTGTATTCTGTATTTTTGTATTAATAATTTTTCTATTTGAAGCATGAAAAAACTGAAATTTTGTACATAACAATTTTTTACTTTTTAATGGCTGATCAGGAAAACTTTATATTGTCTTAAATTAATGTTTAGGGACTCACAAAATACAAATAATTTGCTTATCATTCCATTTATTTGTTGTTAACAAATCTGATAAACAAATTAACAAATAGTCTAATTACCGGTAAAATATTTTGTTGTTTAAAGAACTTCACATTAATGTAGGAATGAGATTTAATAATAAATTTAATTTGATAAAATATAACAATTTAAATTTTTGTAAACACATTAAACAAATTCAAAATTTTGGTCCTTTCACATTGACATTTTTTTGACACTGGAAATGTTTTAAGCTGTTAGATGGATAACTGCTAGTAACATAAATATTTGAGAAGTTAAGAATAACCATGGTTATCAAAAATTCTCGTAACAAAATATCCAAATGTAAGGTTTTATCAAACTTTTTATTTTTTTCAATCGCTACAATGGCTAATTATATTCCGAAAAAATTTATCTTTGATCCTATTCAATGAAATATAACAACTTACATGTTTATAAACAATTTCCACAACAAATTTCCTTGTGTTGGCAGTTTCAGTTGGAAAAAGTCAGGTTTTCAATCGTAATAGATTAGAAATAAATCATAACACTGCACGCTAAGATTCACTCAATACAAAATCTTTTGACAATAACCCACCACTTAGCCATCAAAGAAAATTTAAATTTGATAAAACCTTAAGTTTGAATATTTTGTTACAAGAATTATTAATAACAGTGGTTATTCTCAACTTTTCTAATATTTTTGTGACTAGCAGTTATTTTTCCAACAGCTTAAAACATTTCCGGTGCAAAAGAAAATTTCTATATGAAAGGGCCAACATTTTAAATTTTTTATCTAATTTGTTTACAAAAATTTAAATTGTTATATTTTGTCAAATATTATTGAATACTTATTATTTTAAGGAATGCCTGAAGTTGTTCTAGCCATTGAAGGAAATTATAATTTGAAAATTCTCAAATTGTAATATTTGGCCACAAAATTTGTTTATCGCAGTGGTTATTATAAACTTTTAAATTATTTTTGTTATTAAATGTCATTTCTACATTAATGGGAAGCACTTTTAGCAGACAAAAAAATTCACCGATGCTAAGACTTTTTTCATACTTTGACTGGAAAAATTCTTAATATAGAAATAGAGGAGACAAAATTTCGGAGAGTCAAGATCTATAGAATTTAATGATCTTTAATTTAAAACACAAAAATTTAAAATTGCAAGAAAATTGAAGGCTCTGGACATTTTTTAATGAAAAAAGTGGATTTCCGTCAACTGTGCGTCATGAGTAAAGCACGTTTTTTTCTAGATTTTAATAGCTTATGGTATGTTTATTTTAGAAATGAGATTTGCTATAATATAATTAACTATTTAATTCAAAAGTTCCTTTAAATTTAAATTTTTAAATAAAATACATTTTAATTACAATTATCACTACTTTTTCAAAATATTTCCTTCAAAACTTGAAATTGTTAAGATTTTAAAAGTACAAAGATTCTTCACTTTGCAACTTAAGTTGCAGTCTTGCATATTTTAATTATTATTATATTTATATTGCATATAAGTGATATAGTTTTTATTAATTATTCTGATCATGTATATGTTTTAAATATTTTTGTCATTGAGGTCTTCAATATTATTAATTTTTTCATTAGCTACATTGATAATTTCAGCACAAAATAATTTGTTTTAACTAGAACAAATAATAAAATCAATAATATCAGCAAAATATAAATCACAAAAATATAAATTTCGAACTGCTTTCAAAATGTATCTGAAAATTAAATTTTATTAATATTAAACTACATATTTTCATGACTTTTTCTTTTTTTAATAATTAGTAATAGTTACTATTATTTTTTCATCTACTTTTTTGTTTGTTTATTTGCAAGCAGCATCAAGTTTTTAATTATGTTTGCTTTTTCTTAATGCAATTCAATGTAAAAGACAGACCTACTTCTTGTGGCGCCGTCGCGTCGGTTGGATTAGTTCGACCGACATTTCCCCTCCGGATCGTAAGAAAACTACTAGGTACTGCATACACATACACGGTCGTGACAGGGGGCTGATACAAAGATATGTGAAGTATTTTTTGCACTCACGAACTTTTTAAAATATACAAATCGTAATTTAAATATATATTAAATTAATAGCATATTTTTAATAATAATTCGATTAAATCATTTAAAAATTTTTTTCAATTTTTTAGATATAAAAGAAAAAGTCCCATCAAAGCGGTTGAACTCAAGAGGCCCATAAAAATATTTTTTCATACTTTCAACCATACACTTTAGGGATTTCAACTTCTTCACTGTCAGTGACACATATAGAAGAAAAACGTAGTCGTGCCAGTTTTGCATCATGACACATATGGCAACATTTGAGAAAAAAATTATTTAACCTGATCCGATTTATTTGTGCTTGAGTATATTAGGGGTTTAGGGTCACGGAATTTAAATCTGATGTTAGTTTTTTAAATTTCGAAATTCCTATTACAAAGTTGGTAATACTTAGGTTTTTAGGGCTGATGATTTAAAATATTATGTTGGATTTTTAAAATCAAAAATGGCTGATCGAATATCGTGGATACGTATTATTAAAAATGTTCACATCTTGATAAAATGGGTGAAATTCAGGTTCTTAGGGTCACTTAATCGAAATCTCCACGGAAAAACTTTGTGTTGTAATCTACAAAATTCTAAAAAGAATTAAAGAACTTAAGGCAAAAATTCTAAAGTTGCAAGAAATTTGATTCACACAGGTTCATTATGAAATCTAGGGGAAATCCATCATATATGATTCATTGGAATAAATATAAGACTGAACATTCTCTGAACTTCTCATTGTGAGAGCAATGAAATTTGAGCTAAAACAAATTTAACACTAGCGTTTTTCTGTGAATCGTCCGAGTTGCGAATTTATCAATTAAATTGCAGAAATACCATTTTTTATTTAATTTTTAAGTCTGAAATTTCCAGGCACTGTTCGTAGAAAATTCGAACTGTTCCTAAAAAACTTCTGAATTTTTCCAAAACAGTTCTCATTAACATAATTATTCAATGTTTCGTTTTTTATCTTGTATCCAAAACCTAGCTACAAGTTCGTGAAATCTGATGCTTGATTTTGAAAATTCAAAATCACGGATCCTAATAGGCAGACCAAAATTATCCAAAATATTTAGCACTTGATCGGATTGTTTATATTTACGTTTTTGGGGCCTTTGAAATTAATTCTGACGTTGGATTTTTGCAATTCCTTATGGTTGAAACCAATTATCGAAAATTTTCGGTCCTTGGTAAAATTGATTATATCTAGGTTTTTGAGATCGCCTAATCTAAATATGATGTAGGCTGAATGTAAATAATAAAAAAATATAAGTAAAAATAAGCGCTGGTATGGAATGATTCCAAAGAAATGATAAAGGTCTGAGCTTTTGTTATGTTTGTATTCCACCATATTCGATCCACCATTTCGCATTTTTAAAAACCAACACCAGATTCCGATTCAGCGACCAAAAAACTTAAATATTAATAATTTTATCAAGCTTAACATATTTTTAATAATAAATTTTCGCCATATTGGATTTACCTTTTTGAAATTTGAAAATTTAACATCATGTTTGATATCAGTGACGCCATAACCCTATGTACCACCAATGTTATCCAGATTCAAACATTTTTTATAGTGCAGACTTGCCATATTGGATCTGCCATTTTGAATTTTGAAATAAATCTTTAGATTTGGTTTTAGCGACTCCAAATATATTGACCTTACAAACATCACATAATTGTAAAGTATTTTTTCTCGAAAATATTTTTCCTCGGTGTGTTCGTTTTAGCCTGACTTTGAAGAGATGAACAAATTAATTTCCAATCAAATATTTAGATTTGTTACCAAAAAAATTAAGTTTTTGATCGAAAAACATGAATTTTTAATAAAACCAGTGAATTTTCTAAGAAAAAGTCACTTTAAAAAATGTTCTGAATTTTCTACGAAGTAGATTAATTTTTAACCAAATAATATAATAATTTTCAACCACAAACATGAATTTTCAACGGAGAAGATTATCATCTGCTAAAACAGACGCATTTTCGTCTTGAATCATAAAACTTCAACCAGAAGGGATGACCTTTTAAATTAAAATGACTAATAAAGAAAGGTTTTGCAGTTAAGAAAGAAAAAAAGTAGATCCAAATTTGTAATATTTAAAGCAAAAAGAGAATTTTTCAAACCATAAGCACGAGTTTTTAATAAAAAAGGTATTCATCAAATAAAAAGATAATCTTTCAACAAATAGTTTAATATCACACCAACTACTATTAATATGAAAATTATCAATTTCCAACATGAAACATTATTTTTAAAAATTATTTTAAAATATTTCTGTGGTTAAAAGAGGAGCTGAATTTATAACTAAACTAATGCATCTTTCAGTGAAAAATAATTTTGTTACAACCACAGTTTTTCAGGAAAAAAACCTGAATTAGCAAACAAAATACATTAATATTTCAATTTTCAACCAGAAAGATGCATTTTCACGCAAGAATCTCAATATTCCTACTAAAAATACATAATTTACTTTTAACTTAAAAATTAAAGTTTTCACCAAAAAGATGGCAGTCAAATAAAAAATTTTAAATATAAATTTTTATTGAGAAATAAAATCTAAGCTTTCAGAATGCAGTTCACCTTCAAACTAAAGAATTGTAAACTGAAATCAAAATCCTTCTAAGAGGAAAATACATTTTTCATAGGCTGGTTGTAATTTCACATAAGTAGTTGAATTTTTAATTAAAAAAGATCGATTTCGCACGAATAATGACATATTTGAATATTCAGTTAAAAATTAATTTTCGAACAAAGAAAGTAATGTTCTGTCTTAATTGATTAGATTTGTATTAAAATACAAGAACTTTTAACTTACTGTTTGGCTTCGATACACGTTGATCATCCTGGTTAGTATGTTCTGCGTCCAAATTATTTAATATGCTTGTCACATTATCTGCAGTCAAAAACTCTTCACTCACGGAAGAAGATGAGATTCCATGGTTTTCTTGCATTCTTGATGATTCTGTAAAAAGAGTACTGATTTATACAAAACTCATCATATCTGATCCAAACGATCTAGATTTCGATCGACGATCTGCATTTGCCAAGTATTAACAAAATTAATATTATATTCTTTATGAATCATCCCACAAGTTGGTCCATTAGCGTTTACCTGATGAGTTCTGCAGGAATTGCATGCAAACCAACATAATTTCACTCTCATCCTTTTATTAGTATGCCCAGGTAGATAATTACACATCTGATTATAGGAGATATCATTAATTCATGGCTTTTTTTGGACTGAATTCAATTTGGATGTTTGATTTCACAGGCCCACAAAAAAAAACAAAAGTTTCTGTGCAATTGACCAGACTTATATATTCTTATGTATTTTTCGACGCTGCATCCGATTTTGCAATAAAAAAGTAGGGTCCAGCTACTTTTTTATGGGGTTTTGATCGAAAAACCTCATTTTTTACGGTTTTTTCATGGTTTTTTTTAAATAAAAAAAAAATAAAGAAAATTTTTATTTTTTGACTTCAGAATCGAATTCTATGGGAAAAAATACATCGAAAACCATGTTTTCATTTTTTTTTACAAAAATTTCAACCCACCATACGGCGATGAAAAGGCAGAAAATCGCGAAATGTGAAAATTTGCTTCAAATTTGATTAAAATGACATTAAAAT
>NC_046659.1:102023185-102057312 GCF_010883055.1 Belonocnema kinseyi | reverse complement strand
AATGTCATTTTAATCAAATTTGAAGCAAATTTTCACTTTTCGCGATTTTCTGCCTTTTCATCGCCGTATGGTGGGTTGAAATTTTTGTAAAAAAAAATCAAACATGGTTTTCGATGTATTTTTTCCCGTAGAATTTGATTATGAAGTCAAAAAAATAAAATTTTTCTTTATTTTATTTTTATTTAAAAAAAAAAACATGAAAAAACCGTATAAAATGAGGTTTTTCGAGCAAAACCCCATAAAAAAGTAGCTGGACCCTACTTTTTTATTGCAAATTCGGATTCAGCGTCGAAAAATACATAAGAATATATAGGTCTGGTCAATTGCACAGACACTTTTGTTTTTTTTTGTGGGCCTGTGTTTTCAATATTTAATATAAAAAAATATATATTTCTCAAGGAATTAAGAAAGCTCTTCTGCACCAGCTGAGGTATGTCGTATTGTGTCTAAAACGTTAGGAAAAATATTTTTTGATTGGATTTTTAACTTTTGTCTGAAAACATTTATGAAAACAGCATGAAAAAATACATAGCTTGTATTGTGAGATTTCAATTCATTTGTGGTACCATACAAGTAACTATAGACTAGCATTGGAAACCAACATAAAATTTTTAAAGTGTGCATTATATACTTTTCCTCTAACGTATACTCACAGAGACCTATGAATAATTAAGTTATCCGATATCATAAGCTGGATTAATTGGATTTGTTAAAATTTACTTGACATTTTCAATTTGCATATTTTTATAATTTTTCTTGATTTCCGAATGAAATAGAAGAAAGAAAGGTAAAAAGAATATTCTAGTCGAGGCTATCACCGTTTTTCTCTTAAATTACAATGGACTTTCACAAATTCCGATAAATTTCCATAAATTTCGCAAATTTTTATGAATTTTCAAAATTAATAGAAACTTGTTTTTCGTTCTTGTAGATACAATGTTTTCGGACTTACTCTAGAAACGGCGAAAGTTACATTATTTTATCTAGAGAAAAAATTCAAAATTAATTCCCTATAAGAATATGTATTATTTAGGTTAAAATTTGAACTTGTTTCAAGCGTTTGCAAAAGCCAACGATTTTGATTTTTTTTAAATCATAAAAATTTTTCCTTAGCTTAAAAGAAATATTATATACTTACGCGTCTCCTCTCTTTGTATTGGCACTGACGATAACGCGTTGTAGTGTCCTGCTAGTGGTGGTACATGCATGTCTGTAAAATATATTGTGGGGATTTTTATTCAAGAATTGTTTAACGAATCCAGAATTTTGTGATTAGCCCAAACTAAAGCTAGCTCAAGTGTTATCCTAGTCGCAGATATCTTCATTTGTTGATAAGCTACACGGTTTTAAGTAAAGAGTGTTTTTTTTTGTTTGTCTGATTGTAAAATAGTAGAATAGTCAATAGAAGAATTTTTAAGCAAAAAAAATACGAGATTTTTAACAAAAAATTTCATTTAAAATAAAATGTTAATTTTCAAACAAGCATTTTTTAACCAAAAAAACAGTAATTTTCAACAAAATATTTTAATATTCCAATTCTTAATAAGAAAAAACTAATTTTTATGAATTTAGTTTAATTTTTAACCCTAAAATGTTTAATTAAAATCAAGAACATTTTAACAGGAAAATAAAATGTTCATAATCTAGTATTAATTTCATCCAAGTAGTAGACTGTTTTATTAAGAAGGATAAATTTTCGACGGAAAATGAAATAGTTGGATCTTTAGTTGAAAACTAATTTTCAAACTATTCGGTAAAAAAAACTACTGCTATATAGAAAAACATGATATCTGATTCAAACCATCTGGATGTTGATTAACGAGCTACATTTGCCGAGTGTTAAAGAAATTATTATTAAATTTTTTAAGAATGATTTATTTTGTGAAATTTACTTTATGAATGTATTTACTTTGTAAGAATTGCTTTGTCCATAAGCGTGTTACCGCATTATGGTGGAAATTAACCAAAAATGTTTGTACATTGATCAACTTGATATTTTGGTTTCTAAGGCTGCTTCATTAAAATCTAATGCTCGATTTTCGAAATTTCAAGTTATGTAACCAATATGGCGGACAAATATTATTAAAAATGTTAACACCTTGATAAAATTTGTGATTCTTAGGTTTTTGGAATCGCTGATTTCAAATCTGATGTTAGACTTTTAAAATGCAAAATTGCGTAAATATAAAAAATGTAATCACTTCACGGTTTGAATTTTCAAAATTACACCACAGATTTCGATTCAAACGCCCCAAAAACCAGAGTATGACAAATTTTATATATATCAGTACCCCAAGCCCCTAAGGGTCGCCAATTTGATCAATATCCGAATATTTTTAAGAAATAAGCTCCGCCATATTGAATCCGCCATTTTAAAGTATGCGAATTCATCAGATTTGAAATAAGCGATCCCAGAAAGCTACGTTCCCTTAATTTTATTCAGATTTATTCAGATTTATTCATTATTCATTCAAAGACATTTTTAATATTTAATTTCCACCATATTAGATCAGTGATTGTAATGTTGCAGTTTTTATGCTGCAAATTACTTAAGTATTAATCGTTAAGTAATTTTCTTTAAAAAAACGGAAAGGGCAAATTCTTTCGACATTAGAAATAGGACTCGGTCCATTTATTCATTTGTTTGGGTTTTTTGTTCTATGACAATTCGATGACATCTACGGAAGAAGCGGTGAAAAGAAACACGAGCCTGGAAGTCTGGGACCTTTCGTGTGAAGGACGACTGTGAATGGACTGGTCGCGCCGACTTGCTGTTTGGTAGTCGTGCGCCCAATCATGATTGTACAACCTGGGTGAATTGCGGATCTGAGTCCCGCCATCAAGATTATCGCGGCTGTTGAAACTCAACATGGCGGTAACGACGCAGTCCAGTTGTCAGCGCAGTCATCATCTCCCGCAGTCGTCGGCTTTACACCGTTACCGACATTTACGATCAGCTGGCGTATTTTAATTCAGTGAGTTAGCAACACTTCTTCCCCTCTCCTTGCAAGGCGAAAGTTTCACTCCCCCAAACAGTTCTACGCGCGTGTAGCTCACTTTCCGCTCATCAGTGTAAAGCTGACAAGGGATAGTATTACTCGGATATCTCTGACATGCGCCGTACGCTCGGGGTGGTGCCTATTTCAATATCCATCAAAGCAAGTTTTTTTTTGCAGTTTTCCTTGTGCCGACAAAGGAATGTTTGTGTTATTGCACTTAATATTAACTCTCTGTGCATAATTTTCAATCAGACTGTCACTGCAAACACCATCTATTATACATTTTTCATTTCAAATAATATCTTATAACAATTCTGTGTTATTATTTAAACCCTGATTAATAAAACCAATTATCCAATTGTGAGATATTAATTTTTATTTGAATCCTGCTGAAAAATAATTGAGTATATAATAATTTATTTAGAGGTTCCCACTGATTTCCTAACAGGCGATGGACGCGGTAGAGCTCGGACGGAAGTTTCCAAACCGTACCGTCGAGAGCACTAAACGTAAAGCTCGAAAGATCTTGTAGCGCGAAATGACGATTTTTTCGCTGTTATTAGGGAATCAGCCGTAAATTAAAGATGAAGCGATGCTGAGAAATCCATATCAGATGATTCTGATGATGATCCATCGAGTACGAAGAAACTAAGATTGCCAATAAGATGGTGCATCATGAGTGAATCAGTTTGCATCGTCTGCAAAGACTCAAATGATCGTGGAAATAGATTGCACTCAGAGCTAGATTAAAAGTATTCATAGAAACTGGAATATTTATACCACCAAACGCAAAAAGGTGTGCAAGACATTTGCAAGAAGACTATTTTAAACTAAAAATGTAATGAATTTAATTAAAACATTTACGTTGAATATCATGGACGCAGAAATGATAACACAACTCTTTAATCGTCCACAAGAAAATTTACTAGAAAACTAAAAAAAGGGACTAGCTTTCGATGATAGCTCTTTGATTACTGATAAAGATTACTATAGATTCACGGGTCTGACGAAAGGGCAATTCTATCGTGTCGCTAAATCTGTAGGTTACAAAATACGTTTAACTACGAATCGCTCTACGCGAAAATGTTCAGCACTACCCTTGATGAAGTTGCATACTGGGCTTTCGTATTCTGTCTGTTTTACTCTTTTAGAAATAGATGAAAGGAAAGTCGGCAAAGCGATTACAGCTAAAGTAATGGTCTGATCATGTCTTTTGTTCCAGATTTTCTCGGCTTTGATCACACTTTATGTGATGAAGTTATAGTAAAGCATATTAGCGGAATCGCTGAAATCCTTTTTGCAAATCGCCAACATGTAGCTATTCTTGCAGCCGATGGAACTTGCATATTCATGCAAAAGAGATCTAATTATTCTTCTCAAAGAAAAAGTTTTTCCATGCATAACGGGCGAACTTCAGAGAAACCCATGATGAAACCAAAAGTAAAAAAATAATGACACCAGTATTTTCTCTAGTTTGCTTCAACCTGTACTGCAAAAATACGCAGATGGTTAGAAAAAAAGCGTCATTATAATTGATCGCGGTTTCAGAGACTGCTTATTGCTGGTGATAGGGGTGGACCTTGTTTCTAAGATGCAACACTTTTTAAAAGAAGGCAAGCACCATAAAGCAATCAAAGCAATCAAGTCGAGACTCGTCATAAAAAAAAGTGGGCTGTGGAAGCAGTGAATAGGTTAATAAAAACATGGATAGCTCTCTATGATTTTTTTCCAAAAAGTCGAATACCATATATTGATGACTAGGTTCGGATAGTTTGCGCTCTATGTAAAGCCTTCCGACGCCCATGAGCTAGTAACAATCTAGATGTCGAAATAATTGCTAAGAGTATCCTGCAGTTAGTATCACAGTCAAATTTTCCGCAAGAGCGAATGAACAAACATCTTTAACATTAAGTCTCTTTTAGCTGAGGAAATCCTAATTTTACACTGACAAGCACTTATCGAATGAAGGCCTGTAGTCACTCTTTGTGCATCACCAAGAGGGATCTATAATTAGAGTACAAATTCAATTCTAGCATACGTCTTCAACAGTTCATAATCTGTGGATCCAGATTAATTTAGGATTCAATTCGATAGGTGGTTGGTATTGCCCATGCAAAAATCGTGCAAGGGTTGTAGGAAGCTGTGGTCAGATTGAAAGTGTACTGTGGTACCTTAGGTATGCAAGACATCAAGAGTTTAGCACTCACAGGCCCGCTCAACAATTTGAAGACTACGTGATGGACGCTGCTTCAAACTGGATAGATGAAGATAAGGAATCGGATTTAAAAAACGAATTGCCCTGAAATGTGTTCAGAGTATTCACTCACTTAGATTGATAGACTGTTGTTTTCCCCTTCTTCTATTCCATTCTTATGTTATGATTGTAAGTGTGTTTGGATTTGAAAAAAAGATATTAATAGCATGAAAAAGCTAAAAAAAGGATAAAACCTCGTTGGGAACTGGAACTCTGACGCAGTGATGGGATTTACTTCTATTATAGAATATAAATTATAATGGAAGAAATAAAAACATTAGACAAAAAAACGGTTGAAATGCATCTATTTTGATTTCCCGTGTAAAAACAAGACAAAAACTACGATAGAGATCACGGGGTAAACTTGCGAATGACTATTCCTATTCAGCATGTTCACAAGCCTTGAGTTTACGCTATATTTCAATATGAGTGCATTTGATGTTTCAGGAGGTTATGAGGCACACATGGAAGACCAATATAAACCACTTGGGTCCAGTTCTGACATTGGCCCAAAAACTGGCCTAATTGGCTTATACTGTAAATACCTCCAATGCAATATGAGTGTCAGCTAATATCAACCAAGGTACGAAATGTTGATAACATGGACATATTTCGAGAATGCAGACACCCTAAATTGTATGTTTTTAGTGTATTATGTTATTTTTTCATCGTATAGTGCATTGAAATTTTCGAACTATAGGAATTTTGCTTGTGTACCATGCTATCATTCAGCCCTGACACATGATTTAGCCAGATATTTCCATGTGAATGGCAATGCTTGAGCCATGCAATATTTTTTCACGTGGGAGGCTTGTTCACCGCACCTGTCCCAGGCTGGTCGCTAGTAGATTTAGTTAAGTTTAGTCAGTTTTTAACAAGAAATTCACTTTGAAAATGCACTGATCTCCGAGTGTAACTGCGGAAGCATCTTGACGTGGAAAATCTAACAGACAAACTTAAACAAAATCCACCTTGTCCGTTTTATGCATTTAACTCTGCGATAGATTTCACAATCCCACAAAAAAGCAGTGAAACTAGAAACGAGACTCAGATTTAAAAATGCAGCAAGAATAACAACCAAGCAATACTTTTAGTGAATTATATTCAGTATTAAAATGTGATTTATTTGCGAACCCGAAGCTTTCCCGATTTCAAATCCCAAACTGAACATTTTCAAACTCATGTTTCAAAAACTAGAAGTAGTACATTTTTAATTCCAGATTTTACTTCTTACTTTTATGTGAGAACAAAGATGTTAAAATTAATAAATTGGATTTAAAATATTTTAAACTTGGAAGCGAACAATAAATACAGTTTATATGCTGAGAATTGAAACATAAAAGATCGAAAATTGCGATTGACCAATTTAGAATTTGAAATATATAAATATTCACACCTATTATTTTGCACCTAAATTTCAAAAACATATATACTATCAGCATTTAATTCTTAACATGAAAAATTTAAATTGTATGCTTCAAAACTCTTAAACTTTAGTTTTCAGAAACGGAAAACTTTCTATTCGTACATTTAAACTAATAATATTTTGTAATAAAAGTTGGCCTAATTCTGAAATTAATTATTGATACCAAGAAAGACGATTTGCTTGGATTTGGGCTGTTGTTTTATATTTGCCGTTGAATTACTTAACTCTCCCACTGTTCTCATCAATTCCACATTAACGCACCATGACTCAGGCGAGGACAAATTTTGTTGTTTTTATTAAAGAAGCGAAATTCTGAATTATCAATTCTCCCGTCCATAAAGCAAACACTATTACAGAAGATCTGACTATTACAGTTAAGGAATTGTGAACATGCATGCATTATTTAATCCTATTTATTGTTTTGTCAATTAAAGAGTAAAATTCAGTCGGTAGAAAACGTCATCACGAATTATCGGATATGTTCTTGTTTTAGTCTTTTTGCCAATAATATTGTAGAAACAGTACAAACGCTATAGTTTACATTTTTTCGTTGAAACTCTTTCGCTGATGAAATCTACAAAGTCTTTAGACTGCGTGCTAAACTTTTGTTTAAACCCCGGGAAAACTTTCAATGGAAATCAAATTACGTCCATTTGAAAAATCTTCACGAAAATCATTCACTTGCGATCAAATTCGTATGATACTGGTTGTTTAAATATAAGCAGTGGCAAAACGCAAAACACTTGTACTGTGCATTGTACTGGAATTGTATCAAATTACATCCTTGAATGTAATTTGCTTTTGAAAAAGAAGATAGCGGAACTTTGGTCTTCCACAAATATCCTTGAAATCCTTGGAAAAATACACTTTTTAATACTCTTTAAAATAGGTAAGTCATAAAATCATGAGTACGTGATAACCAGTTCTGCCATAAATTATCATAGATTTCCAATAATTTCCATAAATTTTAAAACTTAGTGTTTACAAAAATTATGATATACTTACACGCGTGGTGTGTTGGCCTTGATAGCCCTGCTAAATCGTGGTCGAGTCGTGGGCGTGGTCCTCGTTGTGTTGCATCTGCATCTGTAAAATATTAAATAAGGGTTTTATTCAAAAGTTTTTTCAACGAATTCCAAAAATTTTCATTCCTCCAAACTAAAAATAGCTCAAATGTAATCCTAGTCAGTCAAGTTAGACGAGGTCCGAAATTTTCATGAGATAAATATATTTTAAAAATCTAGACACTCTGTTTTATGTACTAATAGATTATTATTTTATTTTAAAATCTTATTGCGCATTGAAGTAGTTGAAAATATACGATTGTTGCTCATGCATATATAACAATATCTTGAAACAGAACATGAATTAGTTTTTGAATTTCATTTCCTGGAATTAATAACATAAATATATTTTCAGAATCTGATGCTTTACAAAAATCGATGAAATGTTAAGGTGTACATCACCTCGACCATTATGACCTTTAGATCAATCTTAAAGGTAACTTGAAGGTCAAGACTATTTTTCTTAGATTGAACTCTGTGCCTCGATGAATTTTTTTGTAGGCTTTAGGCTGTGGATTGTTATCACAACATCCCCTCCCTCCAAAAGACACCAAGACTGTAACAATCACTTAGGATAAGATGTAAAGACTGTGACTATGTAGTTGCAAAAGTGACAATATTAAAAATTTCACTCCTCTGTGACTAGATGCAAAAAAAGACACTTTGTCCTTACTTTTAGCGTTACCCAAAAACAACGGCGTGAACGTCGTAAGTTTTGTTTCCTTTGGGATGCTGTCTTGTCGTGAGTTCCACTTACCTCTCACATTTCGGGTGGTTGATTAACGTGAGTCCCCTTGCCTGGACACGGAGTAACTGTTTGAAGGCTTGAAAACATAAACATAGACGTCTTTCAAAATCGTCCACAGTTTTCAGCAAAGTTTCTCGAGAGATGGCTATGCAAGCTGCCCGAGTCCTTTCCATTACATCTTCTCGTGTTGTGAATAGCTGAGCAAACACTATATTTTTAATAGAAACCCATAAAAAGAAATCAGGTAATGTTGGATCTAGTGAGCAGGGGGGTCATGCGAATCGACCTTCTCGTCCAATCCCTCTCTCATCAAAATTTAAGTTCAAAAACTCACGTACAATAAGTGCAAAATGTGGCGGAGCACCATCTTGTTAAAGCCACATTATTTGTTTTGTTGCTAAGTAAAAGTTTACCTAAAAAACGTAGGGTCCAATTAAATAGCCATTTACTATTCCGTACTACACCATAACACTCCATTGATTTTGAGGATCCATCGTTCTGAACCAGTGAAGATTTTCGTCCGACCAATAATAACCGTTATGTCTATTCTGCCGTGCAAACTAAAAAGATACATAAGTAACATTTTCGCTTAGGTCGACTTTTTCATTGCCTAGTTTAAAAAAATAACCCTAAGAGGCAATGTCACCTACGTATCTTTTCAATTTGTATGGCAGTATTGAGCTGTCCGTTGATGTAGAATTTACTTTCATTTGAGAAAAGTACATTTCGGAAGAAACTAGGATTATTTTATACCATTTGCAAAGCCCATTGACAAAACTTAATACGCGCTAAAATATGATGGGGCCTTAAGGCTTGTGTTAGAGTAATGCGGTTAGCATGGAAGTTTAGAGATCTTAAAATTCTTGATACTGTACTTTGTGGTATACCTATCTCTCTTTCAGTTTGTCAAGTACTGATTTGTGGATCAACATAAACAGCTAAAATGAGTGAATAATAAGTTAGTAAATAATTAGTAAATAATTATACTAAAATTATTATCATATCAACGATTTCAGTAGGTAAGTAATCAGCCATATTGCGAATTTTCTTTGGAAACTATTAAAATATCACAAAAATTGACAATACCTCATTTTTTCCAATTTTTGATTATTCAAATTACGACTATAAAATCGGCAGCATTTAGAATTTTGAAATAATAAATTTTTCCTGAATGAACCTCTGAACAAGATTATTATTTCAGTAAACAAAAAAGTTTAACACTAAGTGTTAATGAGGTCGGAAAAAAGTATCAATATCAGGGAAACAAATGCCTCGCGTTGAAGTGTGAATTAAGTCAACCACTCTAACGAAAAACCAAATGCTTGCCACTTTACTGCGATTGGTCAGGGGGTACATAAATCCTTTGAAGTGCATTATTTTAACTTTGGTCGTTATATCACAATAAAAAAATATTAATTTGACACGACTAAAGTTAAAATAATTTAGCTTAAATGTCCTGACCGGTCGCAGTACAGTGGCAGGCATTTGTTTTTTCTTAGAGTGGTTAACTTTTTGTTTATTGAAATAATATTTTTGTTCGGAGCTTCACGCATGAAATATTTATTATTTCAGAAATTGTAGATGCTACCTATTTTATATGTGTAATTGAAATATTTTAAAATTAAAAAAAAATTAGGTATTGTCAATTTTTGTGATATTTCGATAGTTTCTAAAGAAATTTCGCAAAATAGCTGATAACTTATCTACTGAAAATGTTGATATGATAATAATTTTAGGGGAATGTCACGTTAACTACGCCGCTGCCTCGAAACTGTACGCTAAACGGTTTACAAACAGGTGACATCCTACTAATTTAACAATAAGTACTTTGACTGAAAGAGCTCGCAATGGGATTCTTGTTCGTGAACGCCAACATCATGAGTACAACAAAAATAATGCACGAGCTGTAACTGTTCTAGCTGCTCTTTATGCTGATCCACCAATTAGTACTCGACAAATTGAAAAAGATATACGTATACCAGAAAGTACAGTATCAAGAATTTCAAGATCTCTAAAATATCATGCTGACAGCGTTACTCTAACGCAAGCCTAAATGTCCCATCATATTTTAGCGCCTATTAATTTTTGTCAATGGGCTTTGCAAATCGTACAGAGTGATCCTAGTTTCTTTCGATATGTACTTTTCTTAGGTGAAAGTAAACTCTACAGTGACGGCCAGCTAAATAGACATAACTGTCATTATGAGTTAGACGAAAATCCTTACTGGTACAGAACGATGAATCATAAAAATCGATGGAGTCTTATGGTGTGGTGCGGAATAGCAAATGGCTATATAACTGGACCCTACTTTTTTGACGGAAATATTGACAGAAACATATACTTAGATTTATTAAGGGAACATTAAACTGGACTAGTGGAGAACGTTGATTTACGAAGAAGACAAAGAATGTGGCTTTAACAAGATGATGTTCCGCCACATTTTACACTCATCTTTTGCGAGTTTTTGAACTTAAATTTCAATAAGTGATTGATGGGACGAAGAGATCCATTCGAATGCCCCCCCCCCCCCTGCTTACCAGATCTAACATTACCTGATTTCTTTTTATGAGTTTATATTTAAAATGCAGTTTTCGCTCAGAGACCCACAACAAGAGAAGATATGATGGAAAGGATTCGGGCAGTTTGCGCAGTAATTTCTCGAGAAAATTTGCTGGAAACTGTGGACGGTTTTGAAAGCCATCTACGCTTGAGTCTTCAAGCCAATGGAGAGGACTTCGAACAGTTGCTCCGTGACTGATTGTAACACTAGTACCAATGGTGAGAGGCAAAAAGACTCACGTTAATCAACCACCCGAAACATGAGAGGCAAGGGGAACTCACAACAAGAAAGAGCCCCCAAGGAAACAGAACTTACTACGTCAACGCCGTTGTTTCTGGGTAACGCTAAAAGTAAGGAAAAAGTGTCTAGTTTTTTGTAACTAGTCACAGAGAAATGAAATTTTCGAAATTGTCACTTTGTAACCACATAGTCACCGTCTTTACATCTTATACGAAATTATTGTTACGGTCTGGTTGTGTCTGGGGGGGGGGTGATAACAATTCACAACCTGAAGTTTTGGAAAACCTTGAAAATTGACTTGAAGATCATGATGGTCAAGGTGATGTACACCCTAACATTCCATCGACTTTTGTGAAGAATCCTGAACGTTTGTTTGACCCGAGAAACCAAGACAAATCAGAACAATGACTTGGAACAGAACATGAATTTGTTTCTGAATTAAACAAAAAAAAATATTTAAAAAAATTCTCTTTCCTGGAATTTTTTATCAAAATTTATAGTGTAAAAAAAGTCAACAGAAAAAAAACGATAAAGAAATAATAAAAATTCATAAATCCATTTATTTTGGATTTTGAGTTTTCTACAAACACAGTTGACTTTGCGGAAACAACGTACTTAAGATTTTTGCATTTTAATCTAGTATCTTTCTAGTATTCCGTTTTAGTATTTTTCAAAACAAGTATATACCTCTCTATACCAAGTTTCGGGATAATATTAAGTTTCAACGGTGTATTACTAAACATTTCAATAAGTTTCCGTAAATGCCCATATATTCTTAAACATTTTTATGCATTATATATTTCGACATAGTTCGAAAATTTGATAGATTCCAACAAATCTTTACAAATTTTATTCATTACTAAAAACGCGGAAAGCTTAATTATTTTTTCATCTAGAACAAAATTCCGCAATTAATTTTTCTATAAGAATATTTAATTTTTAATATAAAATCCTAAACTTGTTTTACAGGTCTCTAGAGGCCAACACTCTTTAGCGAGAACGATTTGTTGGCGGCTAAGAAATAAAATTTCAATTTTTGCTGAATCCCAAAAATTTGTTGTTAATTAAATAAGTTTAATACACTTACGCGAAAATCCAGAACTTGAACCTGGATTGCTACCACTTGCTAAATAATGATCCTGTTGTCTGGGCCATGTTGACATTAGATGAGATTGTGACAACTGAAAAGCTCCATCTGTAAGATATATTATCGGGATTTTCACTAATTTTTTTAAGCGTAATCCACAAAAAAACGTACGGCCAAAGATTGCCAATTTTATTATCTTTGTTAAGAAGATCTCTTATAAATTCATTTGAATTTTAGGTTTTATTAAATTTTTAATTTAAGTTACATTTTAAAATTTATTGCAGAATTAAGTTGCAAAAAAATTATTTTCTAATATTATACTCCTGTACTGAATTTTCTTTAATGATGGTGCAAATATGTTTAAAAATATTAACTTTAAGTAATTAATTTTAAGTTTTGCTGATTCATACCTTTCATAACCTCATCAATTTAATAAATAATTTTCTTAAAATTTATAACATTAACATCTATAGGGTTGTTTTTAACATCACCTGGAAAAGAATATAGAAGGATTTTTTATGTAAATAATTATAATATTCAAAGTGTTTATTTTTGAATTTTCCAAATCGATGACTTTCAAATTGAAAGACGTTAACCTGCAACAATTTGTTATTGTAAATCGTAAATATTAATCCAGTCAGCCTGTATATTAAAAATCGACCAGAATTTTGAACGATAGCCTGTCTTCCAAAAACTTATCAATGTCTTACAGCTATCATTACATATCACTTATATTCTCATTGTAGCGAAAATCACATACAAGCAAGTGCATTCTTCCGTTCTGCATGACTTTTTGCTTGAAGACTTGAACATTTACAAAATCTGCCAACGCATCGTTAAATTTTGAAGTCCTGCGGTGATGATTTAGAATACAACAATCAAGCATTTTAATTATGGACAACCTAGGAAAAAATGCCGAAAAATGTCGAAACATGCCTGGCTATATTTGTTTGTTTATTTACAAAAAAATTGAAAAGCTAATTCCAAAATAAGCCTCGAAAACTCTCTGAGAAACCTTACCAGGTTTTTTTCAAATTTCTTTGTTGAAATCGCTCAACATTTGTGGGCTGTACGTTATTTTGAACCAAAAATATCATTTTTTTCCCACCGTGGACCGGGAATGTGAAAATGAGATCATACGAACTCCTATTTAACACAACGCTGCTGAAGGTTGCTTGAACTTCTCAGCATGAACCACTAAACAGTTATGACTCTTAGTTAAAACTAACCGCCTCCCACCCCCGCCCCCAAACCCTCGTTAATCGAAGGTTTATGGGTCACTGACGTAGGAATTTAATTTAGAAGTTGAAAAAAGGTAAAGCTGATATTTCGACCGTGTGTGCTAGGATTAAATAGTAAAAATAAAATTGGAAATGAGCAAAGTTGCAGTAAAATTTTCAATAACAGACATTTTTAAAGAATGCGCATTTTTTTAAAAGAAACAATGAAATTACGTCTGTTTTAATATCAATGCATGTGATGAATTCTAATAATATACCTTTATGGAAATGATATACAAGTTGAGATACGAATTCGAGTGTGAAGCACGGGATACGTGATGAGAATGTATTCGTTAAAGCCGAAGGAGCTTTAACAAAAAATAAGTCACTATCACCAAATTACTATTGTCGATGTTTTGACTTTCAGTTTTAAAAAAAATATATGCACAAGTGTAAGGAATATACAAAGACCGAGCGCGGAACGCGAGATAGACATATCATCGAGCTCGAAACGCAAGAACCAACAGTCGCGCACCCTAGGCGTGCTCAAACTTGCGAGCGAAGTGAGCCACGCGCGCAGCGCACAATCAGAATGTGCCCGCGAAGCGGGCGGATTTTGTTTGATAACCTTGATTGTTTCCGTTTTAAGCTTTTTTTCGGTGCTAAAAACCTGTGCGAAATGTGCTAGAAAATTAATAGAACTCACTATTAAGCTCTCTAAAATTTTATAAGCCTGGTCGGACCCGGTCAAATTTCAGTTTTATTGTGCTAGAATGTTGTTCTTAATTTATTTCTGTTTGGGTCTTGATCTGGTCATCGTAGCTATTGCTTGCACGAAGCCAAAATGGCTGCTTTTAAATATTAATTCTAATCTAATGTAAGCTTATTATTGCTTCATGTACTTTTAGATTTTTATTTTATTTTGACATCTTATTGCTCATTAAAATGGTTAAAAATATACGATGTTTTCTCATGCATATATGACAATATCTTGAAACAGAACATAAATCAATTTTTGAATTAAAAAAAATATTCAAAACAAATTTTCATTCCTGGAATTTTGTATCAAAATTTATAGTGTGTAAAAAGTCAACCGAAAAAAACTCATGAAGAAATAACAAAAATTCATAAATCCGTTTAATATGTATTTTGAACTTTCTACAAACACGGTTGTCTTTGTGTAAACAAAATATTCAGGATTTTTGTATTTTAATCTATTATTTTACTAGTACTTGGACTTAGTATTTTTTTAAAACAAATAATTGCCATATTAGATTCCCCATTTTAAAATTCATTTCATACTTCAATCATAACATCAGCGAAGTTATTAACTTTTACTGGTAAGCTATCATGAAAATCTGAAATTAAAAAAGTCACCGCTCAGTTTATACATAAATTTGTGTAAATCTTAGGATATATTACCTGAGCTGATGTGTATGTATATTTTAATCAATTTGTTCAAATTTTATTAACTACTAAAAACTCGGAAAGCTTCAAGCTTTTTACACCGAGAAAAAAATTGCACATTCAGTTTTTCTATAAGAATATTTACTTTTCTATATGAAATTCAAAATTTGTTTCTCAAGTCTCCAGGCGCCAACACCGTTTAGCGAGAACCATTTATTTGCGAATAAGAAATAAAATTAAATTGTTTTCTGAGTGACGAAAATTTGTTGTTAGTTCAATAAATTTCAATATACTAACGTGAAATTCCAGAAGTTGAACCTGGGTTGCTACCACTCGCAAAAAGACGGTCCTGTTCTACGGGCCATGTTGACATTGGATGAGATTGTGACAACTGAAGAGCTCCATCTGTAAGATATTTATAGGGACTTTTATTAAATTTTTCTTAAGAAATTCAAAAAATTCAAAATCGAAGACCCCATAACCCCCTTCGTAACAGACGCTGCAATTGATTTGTAAAATTTACAACTTGGAATTTTAGAAGACTTCGAAAGAAATTCAGTTAAATGTATAGATTTTCTGTAGATTTTACCTAACCTTTAATAAAATGTACAATCGTAATTGTAAAACTACTAAAAACTCATTTTTTTCTAAATTTGTACTAATCGGGTTGTAAATAATACAATTTCTTTAGCTTTATGGATGTTTCAGGAAACCGTGTGCAAATTTAACCAATTTTGAAAAAATATAGAAGAATTTTTTATATTATTACTAATAATAATATTGAAAAGTGTTTAAATCAAAATATTCTGATTTAATAAAATTCTTATTGAAAGACGTAATCATCAAAGAATTTAGGATTTTAAATCGTATATTTCAAACCAGTCAGCATTCATGCTCAAAATATATCCAAATTTCGACCGATAGCCTGTCTTCTAACAATATCTGTTAAGTATTAAACCCATTGATCCACACACTAACTTGCATGCCTGATGGGTTCAGAATACATGATGATGAAGATGGTCATTAAGTGACCAATCTTCCGCAAATGGATAACCTGAAGCTATTCCTAGTTCAGAATAGGAGCTGCAGCAAGTGATCGATATCATAAAACAGTTTTCTAATGATATCCACATGAAGTTCAGACTCGATAGATGCGGAACAATGCACTTACACAACGGGGACTTAGGAACCGCAGAGCCAAAGAATGATTTTGAAAATGACATCGAGGCAATGACTGGGGGCGAGTCAATTATGTAAATATCTTGGTATTTTTGAATGTGAAAGTATTCACCCGACATAGCCCTAACAAAATGATGCGAAAAAAAGGTGGTCGAATCTGCATCATCGACATTGTTTGTTCAATTAACTGAAATTGGAATTAAACCTATACAACCAACATTGATAGGTCTAGCTAGCTAAGGTTCGAAGTAAAGACATTATGATCTCATCAGTCACTTGACTTAGTCGGTGGCTCTGCATCGAAAAAAGATTGAAGCTGTAGCCTGCTCAGTTCTAGAAAGACCAAATCCTCTAATACGATTGGTACATGAACATGAAGTCGTCAATGTTACGGCATTTCTATACTTTGTTGCAGATAGAACCGCAAAGAATCTTACTCTCCCATTTGATTCCAGCGACACTACACATGGCTTAGCATCACTAACACTGCAAATGCTCGAAATCCTTGTGTAGCACACTGTTCCTCCTTACATCGTAAAATGGATGCTAGCTCTAAAAAATCATTCAGAGGTGAAACCTCTATTTAAAACTGTGCTATGCTGTATATAGCATTGCTACTGATAGTGTTTCCCATGTCAAAAACGTAGAGAACGATAAGTAACAAGAAGTACACCAAAAACCGATAAATAAATGGTCAGGTTTCTAAAAATAAAGTCATTAGTCGCCTCCCGAGGATCGTCGGGGTGAACCTGGAAATAACACTGATAGCCACAGCATGCGAGTCAGTAATGGTGAGCTACATGATAGACATGTCGATCTCACCGAGTCTAGTCAGAACGTCGATAACCAGTGGTAAGGAGAAAAATATCGGCTTCGCCTGCGCAATAAGATTTCGGTCAGGATCCCGCAACCAACCACTTTTACAGGAAGACCGTGGTAGGACATCAATTTTCAAACGCATCATGAAGAGTACTTGATGCGCTGCCATTTCGAAAACGAGATGGGAGCGACCACAACTTATAAAGGGGAATATTATAGAGGGGAGCCTCCTCGTTAGAAGAACCATCAGTCAGATAAGATCTGAGGCTGATACTGCATTCTGCCAGCAACAACAGGATGCGCAGGCCAAAAAGAGGATCAATAAACATTAGAAATGAATGGAGACGCGATCAGATGTAGCTTTCTAGGAAAGGGACAGGAAGGGCGCTCAGGAGCGAACAACATTATCACTTCGTAGGTCTTTATCCAGAGCTAGCCCATATAGTGACTGAACAACATCTTGCTAGTCAATTAACCCTTACTTGACACACTCCGGCTGTGTGACATACTTGACACATTGGGGTGCTTTGTACCCCAGCGTCAAGAATTGTTATAAAAAAATGAGTATTGTATTAGAACCAGATTAATTAGTAATAATTATTGTTTCAAACCAATATTTAGAAGAATATGGTTATAAAATCAATTGAAAATGTTAAAAGTGACATAAAAAAAGCAATCACATTGATTATGAAACTAATTCCTCTTGCAACTGTCGGTACAATCGTCACAGAGTACATAAATGTGCTCTTTGCAAATGGGACGGTGACAGGCTGAGCAACTTTTTAGGCTTTTTCGATTTTCTTTTCTCTTTCAAAGTACGCAGCGCATTGCAGAAAGTAAATTGGTGCATACTAAAGCTCTTTCAGCCCCAATATCTTTTTTTTATTGCTGCCATGCCAAGTCTTAGATTCTTCCGGAGCGTACTTACTGCATACCTCTGTTCCAAATACAATGTTACGAGATGGATATATAAATTTTCCAGGCAGTCGATTGTCATGAACTTAGCATCGTTTCCGTCAACTTTTAGTTTGAATTTGAGCAAAATTATTGCTTTGACAATTACCTGATCCAACATACCGCAAAAATACATTACGGCCACTTGCAGGTCTTCTCAGCCACAGTACAGGAATGCCTAACAATATTCGGCTACTCCTTCGTTGCTTCCTCGGTACGCATGAAAGCGGAAACTACGAGGAGAATTTTATTTGACTTCTTGTTTTTTTGAGCGTAGGACACGAGAATTGAGTCCTGCGTATAGAAAACATTTGTATTTGGGCGTGTTCTCGGTGCAACTATGAAGTCGGCTGGGATTTCGCGTTTATTTTTCTTCAGAGTTTCAGTTACCCTTATGTTGAATGGGTCAAGGAGTATTTGTTGCCGGAGAGATATCGAAGTATACCAATTGTCACAAGTAACTAAATGGCTAGTGTTTTAAATCGGCTCAGTGACCAATCGGAAGTAATATTCTGGCCGCAAATAATACGATATCTGAATAAAAAAACTGTTATATACCGTGAGAAAATTAGACATTATATGACATAATATACTTAGTTTTTTATTTACTCCGATGTCAATAAATGGAAAAAAAATTCACTTTGATTTTACCAACTCAACCTTACTTGAGACTCTGGGGTACAGGTGATCCCACTCGACTTCGAACGGTTGTCGCAGAGAGACTGATCACACCAGCTGGAGAGGGCAGAAAAAACTTTCCAACTACTAACAGATCACGTCACAGGCTTATTTTCTTCAGGTTTAGATATTCAAAATTAACGAAATGCGGGCCTGGGGTGGTTGGCACACCAGTGTGTCAAGTAAGGCTTAAGATGCATCAGGCAGCGCCACTTTATATTCGAGGTCGAAATAAGTAACATCGAAAGACAGGTGCAATAACAAGTAACGGAACCTGTAGAGGACCCTTAAAATAAGCTAGAAGAGGAGGTTTATGTACCCGTGACAGAAGACGCTGCGGACGAACAGGTGCCGGTTGGGGGGGGGGGTGTCGCAAGCCGACTTTCTTATGGTCAAAAGTCGTCAGGCTTGCAGTCGCCGGAGCTTGACCCTGCTCCTGCTGTATATGAGCTTGTGGAAAAACAAGACCCTTGCGCATTATGCAGGAGGACCTTTCCCACATAACATCAGTTCAAGAACATCTACGAACCATGGACGATGTAAATGAATATCTTACGCAAAAAGAGTGGAAAACAGTACTTTTTTGGCTGACGTAAAGCGTTCTTCTCGCGAACTTGCAGATAGCAAAAACAAGCCTTAAAAGCATTGTGAACCACCCAGAGCCGAGAAAATGACCAGACTTTGATCGACCCTCTGGGATTACGCGGTTGCCTGGGATAAAAATTTTATCCGTCTGAGCCGCCGATGTAAATTATATCTTGAACAGGGCTAAGAACTGAAAAGCGCCGGGTTTGGTTGGAGTGCACAGCCTCTAGTACAAAGAATTGGCGGTTTTGCATCCCGCCCTTTCTGGTCCCTTGAAACCATCATCGAAAACCCAGATCAACTGCCCTTATTTAGGACGAATTACGTAACGTACATGGTACCCATAAAGGTAGGTGCCACCAACTCTAGTGATTATCGACTAATTGCCTGCCCATGAACCCTTTGTAAGGGCCCCACGACTATCATTTATGACTTCGTCTATAAATATTTTAACAGAAACGACTTCCTCTCCACATACATTAACTACCGAAAACGTTTCCCTCAATATCTCAAGATTATTTACTTAATATCATTCAGTCATATAAGATCTGTTCGCCTGTCATTCACATTCGTGATTACGCAATGCATTCGCGATGTACAAGGATTACATTTTTCAGTCTTGGGCTGATGAGGGATTCCCGGTCCTTGCCCATTAAACCAAGAATTTTCCAATATAATTCATTTAGCGCACTATGATTTTGTTTACCTTTGAACTCAGTAGGTTGAAAGATGACGAGTAGGTCCTATGGGTTTAAAATTGAGGTGGGATTTGCTGAGTCTCAATTCACTCATCTAACGTAAATGTTTATGCAAGATGGCAGTCGACTCTGAACAGCCTACTTAACATCTTTCATCAGTTCTCCTATGACACCAGAATGTTTCTAGACATGAACAAATGCAGAACTCTACATTTGTCCTATGGAGAGATAAATTCTACACTGATGACCGTGTTCTGATTGCTAGGATGACTGTTTGGCACAAATGTTTCTGCTATTCACTCTGCTACTTCATCCATAGAGTTACCTTTATACCCACATCAAACTTGCAGCTGTTGACTTCCAGAACATTGGATATCTCAATGCTTTTCGGAGATAGTAGGATCTACAATTACCTCTTAGAACAGGGTAGTCAAACGGAGAGATTTCCTAAGACTCATCCTCAATATGGCGCCAGTTATTGACATTTTTCGTGCGTGTGGAGATCCCAATGAGAGCATTGAGCACATTATTGATGGCTGTACGATGCTTTACTCGCAAGAATACAGACGCATACATAATGATGTTACTAGGATCGTTGACCAAAAAATTATCTGGAAGAATGGTTTACTAGAGAGATTTGTTTTCTGAGTGTGGGGTTTGATAGCGGCTAAGGTCGCCTTCTATAATCATCCTAGGTACATAAAACATGATTGTGATAATTAGATGGTTCAAATTGGGTTTCTGATTGTTGAATTTTAACTGTTACCTTTTTTATGTGCATGGCCATATGCGTGTGTGAAATTGTGTTTCTCTCTTGCCATGCCGTTTAATGAAAATACCATATGTATTTTGAATAGTTTCTCTTAGGCGTTGAAATTGAAACTTATGTTTAAAAAATGCATTCCTATAAATTCGCTCTTTAGTACCAATAGATTTAGATCACGCTAAAGAATTCAAACTTCGTATTAAATTAACTTATAACATCATCATCTCATGAGTTACTTGACTTAGTTTAGTATTTAGGATCACGCTAAAGAATTCAAAGTTCGTATTAAATTAACTTATAACATCCTTATCTCATGAGTTACTTGACTTAGTTCGTCGCTATGATGAAGAAAATTAATAAATCTTTATCAATAAATAAGAAACCTGAAAAAAGTCACTAAAAGTTTCATTCACACACTGTCGTGACAAATCAAGTTTACGATAACAATGTATTTGATATTTTTCAGCTATGTAGTAAAATCGTTTTCCTTATGGAATTAGAAATGTTACTGTCTCAAATTTAAAAAGCTCCCTTCACCCATATAACCGGCTTAGTGAGTAAAGTTTATTGGCCGTTAAAAAATGAAACTTTGATTTTTTAAATAAATTTGAGCAATTTTTTGTTATTTTAAGTAAATTATAATATACTAACGTAGATTACTATAAATTGTTTCACCATAGCCGCTGAATTGACCTGGAATCATATCGTGATCTGGTATTTGAGAATCCCGTCTTCTACGCCGATCATTTGGATGTTGATTTCCATGTGACGGCTGATCACCTCCATCTGTAAGATATAGTATCGGGATTTTTATTTAAGAATTTTTGAACAAACCCCACAAATTTACTGTTAGCGCCAAATCTATAGGGTTGTTTTTTTAACATCACCTTGAAAAGAATATAGAAGAATTTTTCATAAAAATAATAATAATAATATTCAAAGCGTTTAATTTTTCAATTCGATGACGTTCAAATTGATAGACGTTGACCTGGAAGAATTTTTTATTGTAAATCGTAAATCTTAATCCAGCCAACCTGTACAATAAAAATCAATCAGAATTTCGACCGATAGCCTGTCTTCATACAACTTATCAATGTCTCACAGCTATCATTACATATCACTTATATTCTCATTGCAGCGAAAATCACATACAAGCAAGGGTATTCTTCAATTCTGTATGACGATTTGCTTGAAGACTTGAAAATTTTAAAAATCTGCCAACGCATCGTAAAATTTCTAAGTCTTGCCGTGATGATTTGGAATACAACAATTAAGCATTTCGATCATGGACAACCTAGGGTGATTAGAAACTCCTTCAGTGACTCCATCAGTGCACTATGCTTCTTTTTAGTGTTGCACCCATTGATCTAAATACTAACTTTCATGCCTGATGGGCATAAAATACATAATGATGAAGATGGCCATTAAGTGACTCTTCTGCAAATGGATGACTTGAAGCTATACCCTAGTTCAGGCCAAAAGCTTCAGCAAGTGGTCGATGTCACAAAGCAGTTTTCCAATGGTATGCACATGAAGTTTCAGACTCGATAGATGCACAACAATTCACTTAAACAAAGGGGACTCAGGGACCGCAGATCTAAAGAATTATATCGAAAAAGACATCGAGCAGATGACTAAAGGCGAGTCAATTATTTAAATATCTTGGTATTCAAAATGGGAGTGTATTCAACTTACGATAGTTGAGGGAAGCCCTATGGCTGCCTTCACTAACCGACATAGATTAATTCTGAAGAGTTCTCTTAACTCGACAAACAAAATCAGGGAAATTGTCGTAAACACGTTTTACATCCAGACGTGGTTGTCTGCTACTGATTATGTGAAAATCCCAAGGAAACCATCAATCAAAATATAGATGACTGTTTCCTAATTTCTCATAGAGAATATACGAACAACCATAATAATGTAGCGGGAATTATACATTAGGAACTTGCCCTAAACTCTCAATGAAATAGATGCCTTTAAATAGATATATTTCAATGTCCGTTTTACAAAACGAAGATTACATCTCATATTGGGATGTTGCAAACCAGACTGATCATGACATCACAGCCAATTGACCTGAAACCATCATGCGAGAAAAAAGGTGGTCAGGTCTACATAATCGACATTGCTTGTTCAATTAACCGAAATTTGCATTAAACTTCTACAGAAAAGATTCATAAGTATAGCTAGCCAATGTTTAACGTGAAAACATTCTTATCAGTCATTTTACTTAGTCCTTGGCTTCATAAGAAACCGGGTTCATCCGAGAAAAATTTTGAATATAAAAATAATAACAATAATTAAAATAATAATGACTGAAGAAAGAAAGTAGCTCTAAGAAAGCATACAGAGGTGACTGTTGTCACGTCCAACGCTCTTGCCGCGTATATCTATAACATCATCACATGAGGTTTCAAGCAAAAGCAAGATTATGAAAATTCATCGAATTCATTATTCTAGATCTCTCGTACCTTGTATATGAGCCGTTCTTTCGAAGAACGGCTCGAGTCGAAAAATGTTGTTTTAAGGTAATTGCATTCTAAGAACGTACAGTGTTTGGTGAGTGGTTATTATTATTTGAGAGTACTTTATTGTGTTTCGCTTGAAAGTTATCGTATAGAATAATTAATTGCGACCATTTGGAAAAAATTCAACATTAAATATTAATATTTATCAGCGTATTAATAAATTAAAACTTAAGCCTTTTCAACGGAGAACGACTGAAAGTCTCCAAAAAGATGCTTAACGTTGAATAAAGTGATAGTATTTTAATAGTTTTATTTTAGACTGTTTATAAATGATCACAATTATATTTATTAAAATATTTGTATAAACTATTATATATCGAACAATGGACTTAGCTATAGTCTGCGAAGTTCTGAAAAGCACAAATCCTCTAATGCGACTGATGCATCAAATTAATTCGTCAATTTTGCGGCATTTCCATACCGTGTCGCAGATGTTCACACATGGCCGAGCATCACTAAAACCTATGATGCTCAAAAGCCTTGTACAGGAAGCACAATATTCGCTTCTAGTATAAGAAGATTCTGAAAAACCCCTTCGTAGTAAATTCTATGGCATTATATGCAAATATGAGCTATCGATGGGTGTGTCCTACATGTTTCTCAAATCTGCTGAATTGAGGTCGGAGACTGAGGGATTTATTTTAACCTATCAAGAGGGCGTCATAGATACATTGATTTACACTGAGCGCTTGATGAATGTATCTGTAGGCGATTTCAACTGTCGAACATGCACGAAAGAGCCAGAAACACTTGGATATATTACAAGTGGATGCTCGAAGTATGCACGCAATGGGTTTATAGCATGCATAACACAATGCTGCTTTAAAAGTGTTATATTTCCGTCTTCGGCATTTTTATCGTAGTGTTATATTGCCGTCTTGCCATACGACCAGGGGGAACTATAGTCCGTCCTATAGTATAATCAGTGTAAGATTTACTGGATTTTCTTATTTTTCACCACTCAACATATCAGTGCTACAAAGCCTGATATTGTCCTCCAAGGTCTGAAGACAAATATAGTTTACGCGATTAAATTCTCGGCACCAGCTGAGAAACGGCAAAGGAGAAAAATAAAACGGGCGAACTATCAAACTATTCTCTTTCAGCTGAACAGACTTTACCAAGGCTACAAAGTACATCTCATGGTTCTCATAATTGGTTGCCTTGGATGCATAGAAGCTTAATTTCTTAGCCAACTAAAAAAATCCTGGTTTGCCAGCACTAGGCTCAGCGCATCGTGAGCCAGATACAAGAGGCTTTTCTTGTACGTTCAGTTCATCTGATTCGTCAACACTGTTCCTCGTAACATTGTACAAAGTTTGCTAGCTCTAAAAATTATCCAGAGGTGAAAAGATTCACCTCCAAACGAGTCGTCTTCTGCGTAAGGTCATCCGCAGCTAAAGATCGCACTATAAGCAACAATGTTGTACAAAGTGTTTTGAGTAAATTTGCGATTCTTGCTAATCTTTTAAGATAGAAGGACCAGGAGTTGCCGAGGTACACACTTCGGTTTTGTCGGTATTGGGAGCCCTAAAGCATTAAGAAACTGTGATCGTAGCTTTCGGAGACTACAACTTCTCACAAGAATACCTTACCGAAGATGTTTTCGCCTTAGCTTTGTGGCGGTGTTTGAGATTTTCTCCCATGAATTTAAAGGCTATGTTGGCTAAAGCATTGCTATTGATAGCGTTTTTCATGCAGGAGACAATTTGCCCACATAACATTAGTTTATGAACATCTGCGAACCATCAAAGTAATGATTAGCTATTTGAAACAAGATTCAAAATCATTAAAATGGCAATAGCAATCTAAGCCCTGTCAAAAGCTCAAATTTAGTATCAGAATGTACTTTATTTGTAAATTTGAAGCTTTCCACATTCCAAATCCCATGCTGAGATACTGAGTGTTACAATAATGTTAATGAACACGATTTTTTCTTGACAGGAATTGTATCCAATTACATTCTTGGGATTTGCAACAAAAACTGTTAACCGAAATTTTCGATCAAGAGAAGCGCGGAATGAAACTTTCTTAGAGCGTAATTTGCTTTTAAAAAAGACGACAGCGGGACTTTGGTCTTCCGCAAATATTCTTTAAATTTCAGGACAAATATACATTATAATGCTCTTTGAACGAGGTCAGAAAAAAATCGTGGAGAAGCGATCACCGGTTTCGCCGTGAATTACCATAGATTTCCACTAAATTCAATAAATTTTCACAAATCGAGTGTTTCAAGGAATTATTAAATACTTACACGCATGGTGTGTTGGCCTTGACAGGCCTGCTAAATCCTGGTCGAGCCGTGGTCGCGGTCCGCGTTGTGTTGTATCTGCATCTGTAAAATATAAAATAGGGACTTTTATTCAATAATTTTTTAAAAGAATTCCAAAAACTTGTATTGTTTGTAACAAGACAAAATTTTTAATCAAAACATTATATTTATCATTTTAATTTTGTTGCGAAATCTTTTCTCCTGGCACGTGGCACGGTACTTAAACGGCACGTTTACAATTATTGTAAGAATTTAGCATTAACTCGTACGATATTTTTGTTTGTTTATTATTTATGACCTTGTCTCATAGATATACTCAACAAGGGACATCGAGGGATTCTGGGAGTCAATACGATCTTCATAGAGTTTGGATTTACTTGCTACTGCCACTCCAAAATAAGAATCGAGATTTGAATTCAAAGCTGGTTCTCGCCTTTCTGTTTGCTGTCTTCAACATTCTCGGAATCTGGATGGAAACCTGAGATACCTCCAGAGCCAGGAATGACACCGGATTTTTTTCTCTATGCTTTGGTAACGAACTCAGTAGTCAGGAGCTATTCTTGAGTCTGTACCAGTAATTCTTTTGCGGAAGAAAGTTTTTAACTCCCCTAACAGGGCCTTCGATGCTTATAGCACTGGACTGAGAGCCCATCCTACTTTAAGACTTCTGCGATAAGGATGTGAAGCAGGTCTGATTGTCGTAAACGAATTGCCGTATGTTTTGACAATGCGGACAATCTTTTTTAATAGAGGACAAGAGCTTCCTCATTTACCGGAAATGCTATAGATCTGCCTTGTAGATATATTTTCATTAGTTACAGAGCACTCATTCGGCTACCCCTGCATCATTCTCTCAAACAGGCACTAAGAACAGAAAGAGTGACTCAAAACTCTAACCAACCAATCCCAGGACAGCGTCGAGCAAGCAGCCAATCAGCGCTGTGCCGGGAAAACTCGCCCAAGGTAGACGAGATCACGAGCTGGACGACCAACGCGCCACGGTCTCTTTCGATCGGCAGTTACGAGCTGGGAGGGAGTCGCACTTATTACCTTCTTAAATCTTCTTTTGTGTTGTAATCACGAAACGCCGCTAAAAATCAGTTATATTTAACTAGAGTCAGTGTCTTATTTCTTGAGGTAAGGTTCACTTCCAAAATGTCACCTACGTTACGGATAATCGCGGATCCTCATCATCAAGGTTTAAGCCTTTCTTTCGTGTTTTATCGCTGCTAGTACTGTTCGGAACATGAGGAACCTCTCGGGTCTTTAAAATGTATGATTGGTCTAAGTAATCCGTTTTTGTATGTGATTATCGACTATAGAAAGATCGGGTTGTATTTTGTTTTTTACATTTACATCAAGAAAAGGTATTAGATTTGTGTAAAGCCCTTTTTTCTATTAGACGTTCCCGGTGCTCGTCAATAACAGGATAATGGTTGTAATCGCTCAAGTTGCATAAAATAGCATAAGTTAAAGATATTCCAGTATTAGACAATATACAAAAAATATTTGTTATCTACAAATTATTGTTGACAACATTTTTCCTATGATTTTCCATAGATACACTTTTTTCAAGTCATTTTGCGAGAAATTGGAATCGAAAAAATATTATATAAAAAATTTCTCTTCTTATTATAATTGTTTATATTATAAACAAATTTAATGTACAAATGCAGTAAGCAAGCATTTTTCGACAGAAATATTCTATTTATTCTATGTCAATTTTTTCAATTCGGAAATTTATGATAATTTTAGCAAAATTCATAATTTGTTGATTGATCTTATGATCTTTTAAAAAAATTTAATTTAAAAATGCATTATTTGAGCTATTGTCGACAGAAAAATTCGGGTTTTTCAATGACAGTCTTTTCAGTTAGGAACTTCAGGACAATTTCAGACACATTCATAATTTTTTGATCAATTCGATGATTTTTGAAAAATTAATTTAATAACTAAATGCATTATTTGGGCATTTGTCGAGGGAGCAATTCTTTTTTGTTTCGATATCAGACTTTTAATTGGGATCTTTATAATAAATTCGGCAGCATTTATGATGAGTTGACACGCTTTATGATTTTCAAAACCAAATTTAACAAACAAATGCATTATTCGGGGATCTGTGGATGCACAAATTTTTTCAAAGCTGTGCGGGGGTTCATTTAGGAGAAAAAAATTAATTTACATTGTAGTTAGGGGGGGGGGGGGGGGGGGGGGGGGGGGTTCGGCCTAATAGGGAAAGTGAGGTTAGGTTTGCAAGGGAGCGGGGTAGTTTTGTGTTTAGGATGTTGGGCCTGCATGGCAGACAAGGTTGGTTCTTGTAGTGCTGGGGAATATAAGGGTGAAAGAAGAGTGTCTGAAGGGGATGTGAGGAGTGAAATAGGGAAAAGAAACTGAAATTTTAGGGCGGTAAGCGATAGGAGCTTTAAGAGACATCTGATGGCGGCAGTGCGTACTTTTGTGTATGGATAGATTACAGTTATCGACAGACGAGCGGAAGGTGGGCAGCGAGAGTACTGGCGGTGCTGGTAGTGAAGTAGTCGGGGAGGAAATATCCAGAAGGACAAAACTGCCAGGCAAGGGAGAGAGCGTCCAGTGCAAGTGCGGGGGAGGATCTCTTGAAGAGGAAAAGGGAAAGCAAAGAGAGTCCGAAGAAAAGCGCGCTAGAGAGTCCCTTAAAAAAAAGCGTACGGAGACATAGGTCATCGAGCCATTTTCCAACATTTTCGTAAGAAGTGAAGCGCTGTTCGCTGAGTGCGTGCCCCATCGATGCAAATAAGTTGTAGTCGGATGGAACCAAGTCTGGTGAGTAAGCGGGGTGGGGTAGCGGTTGCCAGCTGTACGACTCAACCAATTCCCGAGTCAGTTTTGTCCGGTGTGATGGTGCATTGTCATCGAGAAAAATCACTTTTTCATGCCTAGTTTCATATTCCTGGCGTTTTTGGCGCAGAGCACGGTTCAAATTGGCCAATTGTTGTTGGTAGCGTTGACCATTAACAGTTTCGCCCGGTTTCAGAAGCTCATACCAGAATACATCACGCTGATCCCAGAAAACATAGGGAGACAGGGTCCGTATACGATCTCCTGCGTTTGGGATTCACGAAATATATCCATTTCTCATCGCCAGTAACGATCCGATGCAAAAACGACTTTCTTTTTTGTCTGGCGAGCAGCATTTCACATGTTGTTTTTCGGTTTTCCTGCTGCCTGTCGTTCAGCTCATGTGGCACCCATCTTCCGGTTTTCAGGATTTTTCCCATGGCTTTCAAACGTAACCTTTGAGGGGGAGTCGGTGGACGAGATATGGGAGGACCGCAAAGAGAAAGTGAAAGGTTGTATGCAAAAGAAGGTATTTAGGAAGAAGAAAAAAGGAATGGTGAAGCCAAGGTGGGATAGGGAATGTAAAATGATGAAGAGAAAGGTGAAAAAGAATTACAGGATGTGGAAGGAAGGAACCGTGAAAAAGGAGAAGAACATAGAAATGAGGAAGGAGTTTAGGGCGATCTGTAAGAAGAAAAAGCAGGAAGAAGAAAAAGAGCTGGAGAGGGCTTGAGAAGTGTTAAGACAGAAGTGGACTAACTAAAAAGGGGGCCCAAGTATACGCATTTTTTGTAGATCTGAAGAGCGCGTTCTCTTTGGTAAATAGAGGGAGGTTGTGAGCGGCAATGGAAGAGAGGGGAGTAAAAAGGGGCCTGATAAAGACGATAAGGGCGGTATATGAGGAGACCAAAGGTAGGGTGAGAGGAATCGAGGGAATCTCTGAGAAATTCTGGATGGACATGGGGTTGAGGCAAGGGTGCCCACTTAGCCCAACGCTTTTTGCAATTTTGATGGCGGATATGGAAAGTATGCTAGCGGCTGGAGTGGTAGGAGGACTTAGGTTAGGAAGAACCGGGATATGGTCACTAGCATATGCATGATAACATAGTGCTGCTGCAAAGAGCGAAGAAGCTTTAAAGGAGATGATGAAGAGGTTGAGAAGATACTTGGACAAAAATAGGGTAGAGTTAAATGCGGACAAGTCGAAGGTTACGGTGTTCAAGAAGGGAGGTGAAAGAGATAGGGAAGTGGAGTGGAAGTGGAAGGGAAAAGTGGTACAGGAGGTGCGAGAGTTTGTGTACTTGGGCTTTCTTTCTCAAAGGAATGAGGGAGTGGATGGTCATATAAAAGAGAGGGTGAGAATGGCAAATGTGGTGATGAGGCAGGTGTGGGAGCTGGGGAGAGGCTGTTTGCAGATGATTGTGTAAGGAGAATGAAATTGTTTGATTCGCTAGTGATGAGTGTCTTATTTTACAAAGTGAAGGTGTGGGGTTGGAAGGTAAGTGAGGAGGTAAATAGGATACAGGAGAGGTATGTAAAGTGGACACTGGGGTTGCCAAGTAATACGTCAAACTATATTGGCAGGAGGGAGACAGCAAAAATGAGTTTAGGGATTATAACAAGGAGACGACCGTGTTAATATGAGGAAAAATTTTTGGAAGAGAGGAAAAGTAAATTGGTTAGGGAATGTTGGTGAGGGAAGGAGAACAGACGCAGTGGTGCAAAAATGGAGGTATAGAGGGAAAGGCATTTCAAAACGAATGGTTTGCAGATGGATAAAGTTAGCAGGAGGCACGAGGCAGGGAGGAAGGTGTATGAGTTGGTTCAAAAGAATAGCATAGAGAGAGATGCGGTTGCATGGAAGGTTATAATAGGTTCTGGCTTTCTAGAGAGTAGAGAATGTGTGAACTGTCCGGGAAAGGGGATGCAAAAGTTGAGTACTGGTTGGAGGAGTGTGAAGAAGTAGAAAGTTGTGAGATAAGCATGGATGTATTGTTGCATGAAAGGAAGAACAAAACGGCAGTAGAATGGGTAAAGGGGGTGTTTGGTAAGATGGAGAAAAAGAGAAGGAAGGAGCAAGAGGATTGGAGAAGGAAAGATTGTAAATAGGACAGGAGGTAGATGTAAAAAAATGTAAATATTGTGAATAGTCGTTAAGTATTGGGTGTTAGCCGCGAAAACAGAGGCTGGTAATGCGAGGCATAGCGATAAAAGAGCGAAATGCGGGCGAGGCGAGGCGCAGCGGGGAAGGTTAGGCCATAGAAACAGGGCGGATTAGCTATTAGGTGTGGACGGATAGTACTTTGTAAGAAATAGTTGTAAGAAAATTTGAAAAAAAAGGAAGTGCAAGCAAGTCAATTTTTTTTCAGCACCGTGGACCGGGATTGTGAAAATGAGATTGTATGAACTCTCATCTAATACAACACTGCTGAAGGTTGGTTGTTCTTCTCAGCATAAACCACTAAACAGCTATGACTTTTGGGTAAAACTAACCTCCTGCCACCCCCGCCACAAAACCCTCGTTAATCGAAGATTTGTGGGTATGACAACCTAGGATGACTAGAGACTCCTTCCGTGAGTTCTTCAGTGCACTATGCTATTGTTAAGTATTAAACCTATTGATATAAACACTAACTTGCATGCCTGATGGGTTCAGAATACATGATGATGAAGATGATGAATACATGATGATGAAGTTGGGAAGCCTTACGACAGCCTTTACTACCCGACGTTATTGCGATTCAGGACAATTTTCTCAGCTCTAGGAATTATCGCAATCACGTGTTACATCCAGACATATTTGGCCGGTACTGATTATGAGAAAATACAAACGAATCCATCGATCACATTATAGATGGCTGTCTCGTAATGGCTCATAGAGAATATACGAACAGCTATAATAATGTGGCGGGCATTATACATCAACAACTTGCCCTAAACATATGACTTTTAATAGAATGAATGCCTTTCTATAGATATTATCCATTACCAGTTTTACAAAACGAATACAACATCTCGTTTCAGAATCTTGCTAACTAGACAGATCATTAAATCAAAGCTAATCAACCTGACAACATGATGCAAAAAGGTGGCCGATTCTGCATCATCAAAGTTGTTTTTCCAATTGACAGAAATTCGAATTGAAGCTATACCGTTTCGCAGATAGGACCGCAGAGGATTTTGCTCTCCCATTTGATTCCAGCGACACTGCGAATGGCCTAGTATCACTAACACCGCAGATGCACCAAATCCTTGTGTGGCATTATATCGAATGAGCGAAATATGAAGTTCTCTTTCTCTATCTGAGCAGGCTGTATCAAGGCTAGTAAGAGCATCTCGTGTTTCTCATCATCGGCTGCTTTGGAGGTATAAAAGCCTAATTCCTTAGCGAACTGAAAAAATCCCAGCTTGCTAGCGTCAGACACAATCCATCGCGAGCCAGATGGAGCAGCCCTTTCTTTTAGGAGCACTTCATCCAGTTGTCAACACTGTTCCTCCCGACATTGTACAAAGGTTGGTAGCTCTAAACAAGCAGCCAAAGGTGAAACCTCCCATTCCAACTGTGCCATCTGACGCGTAAGATCATCTGTGGCTAGAGACCGAACTCTAAAGAAATATGCTCTATGAAGTAAATTTCCCGTTCTTGCTTACCCTCTAGGATAGAAGGAGCAGGAGTGGACGAGGTAGACGTTTCGGTAGCGTCGGTATAAATTGCTTTAAGGAGCCGTCGACTTCTCACAATGAATATGCTCTCGCGTTAGCTACTCGGTAGGGCTTGAGCTTACCTCTCATAAATTTAACGGCTATGGTGTCTATAGAATTGATACTGATAGCATTTCCCATGTCAAAAACATAGAGAACAATGAGTGACAAGAGGCGCACCAAAAAGTCATAAGTACATGGTGAGGTTTATAAAAATAAAGTCATTGGTCCCCTCCCGAGGATCGTCGGGGCGATCATGCAGATAAGACTGGCGGTCACAGCATGCGAGTCAGTTGTGGTGAGCTACATGATAGACATGTCGATCTCACCGAGATACCTGAAAAGGCTAAAGTCTAGCCAGAACGTCGATAACAAGTGGTAAGCAGCATAACATCAGCTTCGCCTGCGCAACAAGTTTCGGTCAGGAGCCCGCAACCAACCACATTTACAGGAAGGCCGTGGCAGCGCATCAATTTTTAAACCTATCATGATGAGTACTTGATGCGCCTGCTCCTGCTTAACTAATTAAAAAGCTCAATGAGAAAATTCTGCGTCCCCGGGTAGTTAGCCAATTTAACCCCGAAATATTGTCTCCGTTGTTGCATCCGGATAGGAGCTTGTAGAGGAAGCAGACCCTCACACATTATGGAGGAGGACATTTGTCCACCTAACATCAGTTGAAGAACATCTGCGAACCATGTACTAAGTAAATGACCATCCTGCAGAGGCTTACGGTCCCGTCAGCGCGACTTTGACGACTTCAGATACGGATCGCAAAAAGAGTTGGCAATAGTACTTTTTGGTAGACGTAAAGCGTTTTTATCGCGGACACCCAGGTGGCAAAAACAACCTTTAAAAGCATTTTGAACCACCCAGAGCCGAGGAAACGGCCAGATTTTGATTGACCATTTGGGGCTGCGCGGTGGCCTGGGGTGAACATTTTATCCATCTGAGCGTCCGATGTCAATTATATCTCGAAGAGCGCTAAGAACTGGAAAGCGCCGGGTTTGGTTGAGGTGCACAGCTTCTAGCACAAATACTTGGAGCTTTTGCACTTTGCCTTTTCTGGGCCCTTCAAACCAGCTTGGAAAACCCAGATGAGCTTCCCTTATTTAAGATGAATTACGTAACGTATATGGTACCTATAAAGGTAAGTGCTACTAATTATAGTGATTATCGACCAATTGCCTGTTCATGTACCCTTCATAAGAGCCCCACGACTATTAATTCTGACTTTTACTACAAATTTTTTGAGAAGAACGACTTCCTCTCCAGCTACATTGACTTCCAACAAGCGTTTCCCTCAATACCTCACTATTATTTACTTTTTTTACCTTTGGACCCACTAGGTTGAACGATGACGAGTACATCCTATGGGTTTAAAATTGGGGTGGGATTTTCTATGTCTCAATTCAATCATCTGATGTACATGAACGCCGTAAAGGCTTATGCAAGCTCAAACTCGAATCTGAGCAGCCCACTTAACATCTTTCTGCAGTTTTTCTATGATGCCAGAATGTTTCTAGGCATAAAGAAATGCAGAACCCTACATTTGTCCTATGGAGAGATGAATTCTGCACTGATGACCGTGCTCTGATTGCGACGATGACTGATTTGCCAAAAATGGTTCTGCCATTTACTCTACGACTTCATATATAGACTTAACCTGTATAACCACATGAAAATTGCAGATGTTGACTTCCAGAACATCAGATATCTCAATGATTTCCCGAGATAGAAGGATTTGTTATTGCTATCCAGGTCAGGGTATTCAAAACAAGAAATTACCAAAAACACATTCATAATATGGCGACAGTTATTGACAGTTTCCGTGCTTATAGAGATCCCAATGAGAGCATCAAGCACATTATTGAATGGTGTACGATGCTTTGTAACGTGCAGTTACATAGCACCCAGGTCCACGCGCACACGAGTCCACCGATGTTGCTCCCTTCCACTCACCACCGTCCAGTGCGCTGACGCGCCGCGCAGATACGGGCTATATACCTAGCTGCGCGGCGCTGAACAGGGAGTTCGTCGGGTGCGGTGAACCGAGTAACATCGGGGATCTCTCATCCGGTGCGACTCCTCGGGCCGTCCTACACTCCCAGTAGGCGACCA
>NC_046659.1:102021885-102023085 GCF_010883055.1 Belonocnema kinseyi | reverse complement strand
GGGGAGAGTCGGGACCACGACATCCTCCCCTCCTGTACCTGACCTGAACCGACCGCGGGGAGGTGACCTGGTCCCCCGACTCTTCGCGCGCATAGCCAGTAACCCGCATGCGCCGCTGACCCAACCCTTCATTTTGTTTTCCAGAATACGGTTCCAGGGCAACACCAAGACCTCCACTCCGGGGAAGCACGTCCTTAACGCCGCGCGTTCCAATCCGCCTCTCTCTTAAATGTTATTAGCGCTTAACCTAGCATGTAACAAACACTCTCACATTCATACCGATTGCAGCGACACGACACGACCACACTTAGCACCTAAGAATAGAAATGTAGCTTATAGGAAAATATATCGTTCTCTTTTGTATCAAAGACCGTTGTTCGTTTCCTTATAAAACCTGCCCCAAATCCGAAACCCTAGCAAGACTGAAGCGTCCGGTGGGATAACACGCAGGTAGAACGAAACTAACCGCTACATGGCGCCCGAACAGGTTTTCTTCCGTTTTTATTATTACTATTATTATTATCTTCACTTGAGACCCGAATAGGTTTTGTTGTTCAGAAATCGCGTTAGGAAACCGGAGTGGAGGTTCCCCCACCCATTCCTTCCCTCACCCTGTTTACCCCCGCCATCATGCAAAAATCCCTGCCACCCGTCCGAGCGGTATAAGAGAGTGAAGCAAGCCCCAGTCGAGATCATTCGAGCCAGCTCTTCGACAGAGGAAACATCGGACAGAAACCGCTAACCGATCGCGGAACCGCTCTGAATACTCACCGAATTATTATTGTTACCTGCATCGAATTACCGCCTAATTCCGACCACTCTACCACGTCACCCAACACTATGCCTGTTTCATGGATATACCGACTACGAAAAGAACAGCTCGAGGAAGAACTTAGAAGAAACGAGATCGATGCCGTGGGATCCATCGCAGTGCTCCGACAAAGACTGGTGAGCTGCATCAGAGCCAAACCAACGCTCTTTCAAGACAAGCCGGAAGACACCCCAGATTATAAAGAAGATATCGACCGCACCCAGGACCTAGATGCCATGCAGGACGAGTTAGACAGGCTCAAAAACTTGGCAACGTCCTCACCACGAGGCCCAATATATACGACGTCACCAATCCAATCAAACCAGACAACACCAGTACGGCATACCAGGCAGGAGAACGCAGCTGAATATTTTGAGAACACAACAACA
>NC_046659.1:102020581-102021785 GCF_010883055.1 Belonocnema kinseyi | reverse complement strand
GGTAAGCCGGTCAGGGGCACCTGACGCCGACGTACCCTGAACTCGAAGGGCAGCCACAGGGGCACCTGTCGACCGCCGATCAAGTCGACTACGAGGAACGGGAGCAGGAGCAGCGGAACCGCGTCGGTCTGTAGTGTGAACTCCTTAGTCCAATCCGGGCATGCTAGGATAGGGGCGGACGTCAGCCTTTCCTTGAGTTCGTCGAAGGCTTGCTCGTGTTCGTCTGTCCATCTCCATATTGCCTTTTTCCTTAGTAGTTAGTGTCGGGGGGCTGCCACACGGGCTACATCTTTAATAAATCTCCGGTACCACGATATTAGTCCTAGAAATCGGCGGGCTTCTTTTAGGTTTCTTGGTGGTGTTAGATCTTTGATGGCGGCTACTTTGTCAGGATCCATGTGAAGGCCCTCTTGGTCCACTACATGTCCCAGGTATTTAAGTTTGGAACGAAAGAAATGGCATTTTTCTGGATTCGGTCTCAGTTTTGCTTCGTAGAGTCGGTCGAAAACTGTTTGTAATACTCGTATGTGTTTTTCGAAGGTGTCGGTGCAGACGATGATATCGTCCAGGTATGCGAAGGCGTTCGGTGCCATGTCTGGCGTTATAACTTTGTCGAGAAGACGTTGGAATGTGGACGGTGCAGCGTGTAATCCAAAAGGCATTACGGTGAATTCGTAAAGTCCCTTTCCGGGTTTTTCAGGTCGATGGAAGTTAAGTATTTGGCTCCACGTAGCTTGTCCAAGATAGGGTTCATCTGTGGTATCGGGTAAGCGTCTTTTTTGGATATCTGGTTGAGCCGTTTAAAGTCGATGCAGAATCGAGGTTTTCCGTCCTTTCTGCGCGTGATGACGACTGGCGAGCTCCAAGGGCTGTTTGATGGTTGGATGACTCCTTCCTGCAGCATCTGTGATACATCGTCGTTAATTATTGCTTGTATGGCTGGGTTTCTCGGTCGATAACGTTGTTTGAGCGGTGTTGGATCCTCTAGCCGTATCTCGTGTTTGGCGAACGGTGTTACGCCTTTGACTGTTGCTAGTCGTGCCATCTGTTTGTCGATAAAGATCTTGGCTATTTTCCTTTCTCTGGGTCTCAAGTCGGTTACAGTCTTCGGTCCTTCGGTGGAGCAGACTTCCCTTTTCTGGTTTCTGGTCGGAGGGAAGACGTTCACTCCGTTGATATGGACTTCTAGACCCAGCTGTGATAG
>NC_046659.1:101988668-102020481 GCF_010883055.1 Belonocnema kinseyi | reverse complement strand
CCCCCCCCCCGGGGAGAGTCGGGACCACGACATCCTCCCCTCCTGTACCTGACCCGAACCGACCGCGGGGAGGTGACCTGGTCCCCCGACTCTTCGCGCGCATAGCTAGTAACCCGTATGCGCCGCTGACCCAACCCTTCATTTTGTTTTCCAGAATACGGTTCCAGGGCAACACCAAGACTTCCACTCCGGGGAAGCACGTTCGTAACGCCGCGCGTTCCAATCCGCCGCTCTCTTAAATGTTATTAGCGCTTAACCTAGCATATAACAAACACTCTCAAATTCATACCGATAGCAGCGACACGACACGACCACACTTAGCACCTAAGAATAGAAATGTAGCTTATAGGAAAATATATCGTTCTCTTTTGTATCAAAGACCGTTGTTCGTTTCCTTATAAAACCTGCCCCAAATCCGAAACCCTGGCAAGACTGAAGCGTCCGGTGGGATAACACGCAGGTAGAACGAAACGAACCGCTACAGCTTAACTCGCAAGAATATACGCGCATACATAATGATGTTACTGGAATCGTTGACCAAACAGTTGTCTAGAAGAATGGTTTACTAAAGAGATTTGAGCCTAACTTCAAATATTGATCAGTTAAAGTACCATAGAATAAATATTATCTTATTGACTTGAATAGGACCTTTTTTACTGAATATTTAGTCAGACACAATCGCCCATATGTCCTCTGATTAGATAAACGTGGTCAACAGGTAAGATCTTCTCCACTGGGAACATTCATGCGAGGTATGTACAAATCTTCAAAGAGCTAGGAACTCGAAATTCCCGAAATCTAATTCTGAAGGCGATATTGCTGAACACGTGGAACATTGTCTGGAGTTTTCTGGGTGTAAACATTGATAGCAGCTAAGATTGCCTTCTATTATTATCATGCTTACATAAAAGATGATTGTGATAATTACATTTTTACAATTGGACTTCTAATTGTCGACTTTCAACTGTTGTCTTTTTATGTGCATGGCCGTATGCGTGTGTGAAGTTCTGTTTATTTGTCGCCGTTTAATGAAAATAACATTTATAGTTTGAATAGTTGCTCTCAGGCGTTGGAATTGGAACTGGCATGTTTAAAAAATGTATCCCTATAAATTGGCTCTTTATTATCAATATTGGATCCCTATATACGAACTGTCCAGGATCACAGCTCAAGATTTTAAACTTTGTATTAAATTGTCTTATAACATCCTTATCTCATGAGTAACTTGACTTAGTTCGTCGCTGTTATGAAGAACCGGGTTCGCCGGAGAAATGTTTAAAAAACATAATAATTTACAATCTTAATGTTCTTTTTAAGAATAATGCTTAGCAAAATTCAGAAATAAACTTTCTTACAAATTACAATTTTGATTTGGAAATTTCGACACATAAAATTTATTTTTAAAAAAATTTATAAATCTTTATCAAAAAGTAAGCAACCTGAAAACAGTCACTAAAAGTATTATTCACGATGTATCGTGACAAGTTAGGTTTCTGATAACAGTGTGTTTGATATTTTCCAGCTATATAGTAACATCGTTTTTCTTATGGAATTAAAAATGTTACTTACTCAAGTTTAAAATACTCACTGCCCCCACATAACCGACTGTAACGAATAAAGAAACCCCTACCCCTTTTTAATGTTGCGTAATATGTAAACGCTTCCAAGAATATGTGCTTTTAAAGAAAAATGTGATGCTTGTTTCAAAGGACTTTAGGGGTCAAGGCCGTTCAGCGAGTGCAGTTTATTGGTGATTAAAAAATGAAACTTGGATTTTTTAAATAAATTTTAGCAATTTTTTGTTATTTTAAGTAAATTATAGTATACTAACGTAGATTACTATAAATTGTTTGACCATAGCCGCTAAATTGACCTGGAATCGCATCGTGATCTAGTATTTGATAATCCCGTCTTCTACGCCGATCATTTGGTTGCTGATCTCCATATGAGGGCTGATCACCTCCATCTGTAAGATATAGTATCGGGATTTTTATTTAAGAATGTTTTAACAAACGACGCAAATTTACTCTTAGTGCTAAATAAAGAGAGGCCAAATGTAATGCCAAAATTAGTCAATATTAAAAAACAACCAAATGTTCCAAATTTCAATTTCGTCATTAATTCCACATTTGCATGTATTTCTAACATGTATAGAAATTTATGAAAACTGATTAAATGTTTGGAAACTTCTGGTCATTTACGATGCTTTACGGAAATTTCTCGAAATTTATAGTAATTTACGGTAAACTTTAATAGGCCCTGACAAGGCGTCTAATAGTTCGCAATGTAAAGTTATAATGCGCACGGGTGTATAATAATGCCCATTATGGAAAAGTCAAAAGAAAGTCAATTGGAAATACATTCAAAATACAAAAATCAACGTCAGCACTCCGAAAATAACAGCGTCGATTAACTGGATATAGGCACTTTCTTTAACACTGCGAATATTTTTAATTAGTTTTACATTCATTTTCTATGTAAACTGAAGAGAAAATATTAATTATAAGGTGGTACAATAATCCTGGAAAAGTCGAATACATCTAAGATTTGGATTTCAATAGAAAGTAAAGTATGATTTTTTACATTAATTTTTTAAAACATACTAAATAATATTAATAATTAAATGTAAAAATAATTACCTAAAGAAAACTTTGAATATTATAAAGTTGAAAATAACTGATTGAATTTAACTAAATATATATTTTAAAAAATATTCATTAATCATGAGTGGTAAATATAAAAATGATTGCTCTAAAGGCAACGCTTAAACTTTTATCATCATATCTTTAAAACAATGTCTTTAAAACTAAGATGTTCAAACATTTATTTTATTTTTATCTCATACGTTTTATAAAATTATAATTTGTGTTTGTTCCCCTTAAAAATATTTTTTTTCAAAAGATTTACTTATTCAATACATTATTTTTAGTATATTATGTTACATGGTTTCAGAATTAGAAAGGGTTATATTTAACTTTGTATTGCAATTAAAATCTTATATTCCATTTCAGCTAGTTTATTGCATAATGTTTAAATTTATGTCTCCCCTTCAGCATTTATATAAATAGCTTAGATCAAAATTGAAATTCTCGATTTTTTAACAAAACTCCAACATTTTCCATGATAACCTTGTAGAACTTTGAAAAATCAACGCTTTTCCTTTCTTGACTTTTCCCCATATAACGCTTTCTTTGATTTTAAATGTTCGTTTCCGTGTTTTAAATTTAAAAAATAAATCGTTGGTAATTTATATTTTATAAAAAATTGCTATTACCGTCTCATTATAGATGAAAATGTAATAATTGAGACTCCGGATTCTATAACCCCGCATCAAATTTGCCTGGCTGCTTCAGGCCGCTCGAGTTGGCCCTTGATGCCTTTGAAAATCAGTTTTCGAAAATTAAACTTTTTAAAATATAACTTTGATGGAAATGTTATGGCGCGTATTTTTTCTCTCGGCAAAATTGTTATATTGAAAAATTCATAAAATCGCCTTCCATAGCTTAATTGAAGAAGAAGTTTTGATTAGCAAGGCATATGAGTCAAAAACTCATATTTGTTTTTTTGTTTGTTAAGATAATGTGCAATTGCAAATTTATTAACCCTGCCAAATAAAAAAGTTATACATTGTTTGTAAGCCGTATAAAAATAATGCTAGACACTTTTCAAACGCTTCGTTTATCGAGGGAATTTTTAATAAGCCCAAACTTCCAGAGAAAGAAATGTTTATTAGGATATAATAAAGTTTTCTAAAAAGTATTACCTTAATTAAATTGTTCTATCACAAAATAGGATAACTTCAGTGTGCGGATTCAGACCCCACGACCCTTGCGCAGCTCCTCTTAAACGTACCTGTGGCGCCGCGTCAATTTTCGGAAGGGCTACATAAGGGAGGGCTAATTAAGGGTTTTACTGTGATTTAAAAAATAAATATCCTCGATTTTGCCAGGCACTCCAAATGGAGGTAGAAAGAGAACCACAAATTAAGAAAATGTGGCTAACAATACTAGAAAAGCAAATGAAAAAAGGTATTTTTAAGTACTTATTTAAAAAGAAAGCGATTTCAATATTTATGAAAATGAGTAAAAAATAAATGATTGAAACTATAGTCGAGCAGTCGAAGCTCCGCAGTCATCATCTATCACGCTCTCGATTAATGTTATTTGAATGAACTTACTTTGTTAACAAACAATTCAATTAAGGTGATACTTTTCAGAAAATTTAATTATATCCTAATAATCGTTTCTTTCGCTGAAGGTTTGGGCCCACTCAAAATTCCATCGATAAACGAAGCGTTTAAAAAGTCTAACACTATCTTAATACTGCTTGCCAAACAATTTGCAAAAAAGTGAAATTTTAGAAAGCTGAATTTTCGAAAACTGATTTTCAAGTCATCCGGGGCCAACTCGAGCGACCTGAAGCGACCAGGCGAATTTTTTTTTGGGTTATAGAATCTGGAGTATCAACAGTCAAATTTTTAATTTTTCAACAAAATCATGATTCAAACCGAACATATGCATTTTGCGTAAAAATTTGTAGATATAATTGACGCGAAAAATTTTGCTAAATAAGATGTTATTGTAACACCTGTCGAGTTTCCAAAAAGCTCATTTTTTATTTCAACGTAATTTTATATAAAGTTTATATAAAATTTTTAAATATTTTTGGTAGAAAAACTTGTTCAAATGTCGAAGTTTTGATACTCTCGAAGTTAGAGAAAACAGTTTTTAAAGAATTATCCTATTTTATTAACATTTGGCATGCCTTATAAGGATGTGAAAAGAAAACACGAGTTTGTCATGCAACTATTTGAGACAAAATTTTAAAAAATTAAAACATTTTGAAAATTTTGGAGAGCAATTTTGTTGAAAAATAAAAATTTTCATGTACGCTTATTAGTAGTACTACAAAATATGAATAATTTACCCCGATATGTGCTTTGGATAAAAAGAAAATTGGCAGAGTTATAGCATTTTCACAGTCCGAAAAGAAAACAAAAATAAAAATGTTAAGCCAAACAACGCAGGCTAAGAAAAAGTTGAAATGAGAAAAACGTTTCTTTTTGGAAGCACCACATGATCATAATAAAAAATTTTTGAATTTTTTGTTTTTCAAAAATCGAGAGTTTAAATTATGGTCGCACGAAAAATAATGAAACATCAAAATTTTCATTTTTCGGTCAAACTATACTAGATACAAAACAAGGATGAATTTACAGAAAACGTAGATTTAGAGAAGATCTGTAAATTTCCTATGAATAATTTGTTGATAGAGCGTATCATTTTTGTTAGACTCATGAAAAATATAATATTTAATAACAATTTTTTAAAGAATGTGCGCAATGCATATTATGAATTGTAGTAATAAGCATTTATTGAAATATATTTTCCAGAGTAATTATCATAAAAAATAAAAATTTTACATTATTTTGAAACATTTGAAAAGGGGGTGCCACGCGAGGTACATAAATAAATTCTGTAATATTTATTTGAGCAAATATTTAGATTTTTTCAGTGAATTTGGTCTATTTTGATTTATCGCAGTTTCAGCTATTTGGCAAAAAATTTAATGAAAACAATTTTAATGCCGTTTTACGAATAACACAAAAGCTAGACATCCCATCAAATATTGATTGATAATGAATTTGTAGATCTCTTTTTATGCATAATTTTGATATATTTATCTTTTTTCATATCTTTCAAAGTTTGGCTGATAAAGGGAATTTGTTTGATTTTTCATTATTTTGTGTGCGATCAAAATTTGAATCTTCAATTTTTCAAGAAAATTCAAAAAGGTGTTATGGAAATCTTGTAAAGCATTAAAAAAAGCAACATTTGTTAAATTTTGACTTTTTTATACAGTGGTAGTTATATATAGGTAATTTTTACTTATCAAAAAAAGTAATTAAAATAAATTTTGTTCTTTTGAGTACTAAGAATTTTCGTAAATAGATATTTGAAGAGTACATATATAAAACGAATCCAATCAATTAATTATTTCGAGACTTATCGTGCTGGAAGCCTTTAGAAACATTCTAGAAAACCAGTTTTTTAGGTTCAGAATGTTTCAAAACGTGAAAATTTAACAAAGACTGGGTGGGAGAGGGGTGAACTTTACATAAATCTAATAACTTCTCTGATGGTAACGTAAAAACCAATTTCACATGTTTCATATTTTTCTTTAAAAAAGTAAGTTTCGGCTTGACCTCATTGAAGAATTTTCAACATATTTGATTTTTCAAGCTAAAAAGACAATCTTTCCATTGAAAAATATAAATTTTACAAAAAAAAATTTTATTTTAACCAAATAATTAAATTTGAGATCTATATTTCGGTTTGAAAAATTTTTTTAAACAATTTGAAGATGGTTATCATATTCATTTTATGCAATATACAATCAAAAAATAATGGTATGTATTCTATTTTATATTCGTTTTTTTAGGTTATCGAAAAAACTGCTTCGGCGAATAACAATTTCTTAAACGATTACAAAATTTGTGAAACATTAGAAGAAATATCTCAACACCATGTATTTATTCAACAAAATGCAGCATACGACACAGATTTAAGAAACAAGTGGACAACTTGCGCTCCATTAAAAAAAATGTAGAAGTTAAACATTAGTTAATTCTTTAAAAAATCACACATTATTTTAGGAAAAACTTACTGATCCAACAAATAAATAGCTATTACATTTAATTTAGAAATTACGATTATTTGGTTAGGGTACTACTAGTTTAGAATACTAAAAGATTGTACCAAAGGCCATACAGGCAGACAGACAGACACATTTGTAAAAAGTTGTTTTTCGGATTCAGAGGGTCTCAAAACGTGGAAATTTGACAAAAAGTGTGGGGGGGATTTCACACAAATCTAATATCTTCTCTGATATAAATGCGTTTAGATTACTTGGTTAAAATATTGAATTCAACAAGTCATCTGTTTAGAAATACTTTATATTTTATTATACCTTATACATGAAATACTAGTGAGTCAACAAAAGTTGTTCAGTATAATGGAATTTACTAATAACTCTGACCTTGGGGGGTCAATTTTCAAGGTCATTTTAAGGTCAGAAGACAGCTTTTTAAATGGGAACCCCTTTTTTTGATATTGAAATCAGAAAAAGAGGAAAATTTGAAGCCCGAAAAAAAGTTTTTAATTAATTATAGTGACTTTAGGAAGCTCAAGGGTAAATGTTGAAAAATTGTCCAGAAGCTGTTTTCTTTCAACTATTCAGGATTTACACGCTAACAAATATTTGGGCATGCTTGTGGTAACGATTGGACCATCTTGTCCTTGAGGCAAGGGGACTCACGGCAAACTAGCACCCTAAACATTTGTTTGCCCATAAATCCCCAAATGTTTAAGAAAATAGCTTCGGAACGATTTTTAAATATTTAATCTTGAATTTCTAAAGATTATTCTCACAAATAAAAAATATCTTGTCGTACCATAGTGCCAGTGAAATACGATAAACGTTCGCAGTTTCTCAAAATCTAAGGAAAGTTAGTTGGGCCTTGTCTCCGTATTAGAAAAAATATTTTTTACCATGCATTAAAATCCACCGGAAACGGTTTAACGCCCCTGACCGCTTACATACGGAGCGGGCTATAATAAGTTATTTCACACCCACCGTCATCCCCAAAATCGGCACTATAAAAGAGTGTTACTGCATTTACAAAACAAAACATCGGGAAATGCAGGAAATGTGTTCCTGGAAAATTTCAGCATTGATTGATTCAAATCTACAAATGTATAGACAAGTTTGGTAAAAGTTACTGTAAGAAAAAGATTCATTATAAGAAAAAATATGATAAAATAATTACTTTTCGTGAGGCTGCAACTTTATGCAATGAAAATAATGTTATTTTTAATAAAAAGTAACTGATTTTATAATTTCAATGTTTTAAATCATACAAAACCTTGATTTCTTTTAAAAGTTGTTTTAAATATCTTTTCATCCTTTTTCTGCTTCCTCTTAATCTCCTCCTGTCCTTTCCTTCCCCACTATCCCTCTCCATTATGCCCCTCAATTCACTATTATTTAACTTTTTTCACACCATCTCTCTCCAACACTTCGAAAATTTGTATTACAGTGGTAAAACTTACTACTAAAATTGATGAAAATTACGAGCGCAAGCAGCAAAGTTCCGAAAGGGATCTTCATTCTTCTTCTCTGATTTCGTAAAGCATAACTGATGAATATATGCATTCTAGGTGGTGAAAGCAATAGAAAATCTTATCAATCTAAACAAACTATCGTAGACAGAAATTTATAGACCTTGGTCTCTTTCCTTTTACCAGCACCCGGAAAAAATGTGTCTATCAATGTTTGCCTGAAAATTCATAAAGATACCTAGATTATAAAATGCAGAATTAATAAAATGACATGATATTTTCAGATCTATTAAAAGAGCAAAAATTAAAACTAGGCGATGACTTTTTATTATTACTATTATTATTAAAGGGAAAAGTTATAGGCTTCAGAAGCTACGGTCATGGTTCCTTAAAGGAACCAATCGATATTTAATCCAGATTTACTGATGTCTTTTTAATAAACATCATCATCTTCAATATTCATTCTTAGTAAACGGAGCTAAGTAAACATTTCTTCTCATATCTGATTAAGAATTTAATTTAAAACTGTTTCTGTTGATCATCAATGAGGTCAGATGATTAAATAATTTCATAATGTATTGAGTAGTTGAAATTTTATGACAGATAATAATTAATTTCGACATTTAAATCAACTTGATCATTAACAAAGATATCAAAACGTTACATGATTTTGATCCATTTGATGTATCAACTTGATACTTTGTAGTTTTGTGTGCTCCCATAGAAATTTGTTGGCAAATTTAAAGAAATCAAAATTGGTAATATTTAAGCAATGGCTAGTGATATTTACAGATTTTATTAGCACAAAGTCCAAATATTTCCTAATTCAATAGTGAAAAACAACTAATTACTTAGTAAAAATGCATTAAATTATTTAGGACTGTCTATAATATTCTTTAAAATTTACAAGCATGGTAATCGCTAAAAACAGGAATGTCTAATCAAGGACGGGATGGTGAAACATCATTAACTCTATTGAAACAATAAAATACTCATTTTGTGAAATTGTAAGGTTGATATAGTTTGCATTAATTTTTAAATATTTTCTACTTCTGTTTTAAACGAGGATACTGAAAAGAAACATTTCTTACAATCGTAAACTATGTTTTATAGTTTTTATTTTTTCCATAGAAGGAAGGTCTTTGTAATCGTATACATTTTTTCGTGGTGCAAAAGATACTTTAAGGTCTCCCTAAATAAAAGTTCATAATATACAAATAACTGAAAGTTTTATTTTTTCCAGTCGATTAGCGAAAATTAAGCCAAGAAACTGTAGTAGAAAATTACTAATTCGATTGGAAGAGATATATTTCCTTATTCAATATCGGAGAACAACTAATTGCTTGAGAAGAAATAAACAAATTTATTTAGGACTGTACATAATTATTGAAAAAAGGTTATTAAAGTCGAGAACGTGAATAATAGAAGAGTTTAAGAAAAAGAAAAGACGCCATAGTATCTTATCATTGACCCTATTATCACAGTAAGAATGTCATGTTGTGAAATTGTAAATGTCATGTAGCCTGTTTCCAATTTAAAAACATTGCTCTCTGCTTGTTTGAACAAAGTTTGGGAGAAAAATAATTTCTTAAACGTTGACATAGCAAGAAATCAATAAGCTCGAAATACACATTTAAGGTCTTCAAATACTACTATATAATAACGTTCAATGTCCACTTTAAAAATTTGTTGTGTTGTACATTTTTCTAATTTTTTATAAAAAATTGAAATTATGTAGCAAACTTTTTTAGATGATTTTCCTTGTATTCGCATGAATTTAAATATATCCTAATAATTTTCGTTCTAATAAAGTTGGAAAAACTAATAATAACCCTTGCTTACCACATCTAGGTCTTCGTGATCCAACGACCTTTTGTAATGAAATTTTAACTACCTACATGCAAAGGGAGCGGGTCTCTTGCAACAGTCGTCGATAGTTGAAAAGTTTAACTACCCCTGAGGACTTTTAGCATGACGCTGAGACCATTAGTTTATTTTGAGCGGCAGTTTAAAAATTGAGTTGGGTCCTTTGGACCCTAAAGACCAGAAAGTATATTTGACAATCTCAAGTAATTGTAAAAAGACCTATGACGTTTTAATAGCGATGATTTTTGATGGAGCGACGAGATACGGTTTCATGCTCTTGTTAGCGCGCTGTTTGCTACGAGCATTTTGTATAAATATTTTTTTGTAATGGGTAATACAATAGAGTATTTTGACAAAAACGCATTGTTTATTTTTTCCCATTTTGTTGTCATTCATTTTTCAAAATAAGTACGCTTTTTGAAAGATCCACTGAACCTCTATTCTTTTTCTTGTAGTGGTACATCAGCAGAAGACTTACCTACATTTTCAACCCTAAATATCAAAAATTAAAAAAAAATGTTATGCCTTTTTAACGAAAATAGTCATTTTTTCTACTATTTTGACTTCAATATTTTTTAAAGTATACTTGAATGTAATTTTTGGCTATACGACCTACGTGATCTTGTAAAGTTAGTTGCTAAGAAGTTTGAAAATATTTTAGGGTAAAATATTTAATAGTCTTTTTTTATAACGATATCTCTCCGCTGGGTCCTCTGGGCCCATGTTTGGTAAGTGTGTAACTCAAGAGAAGTATGGTAAGCCAGAGTTAATGAAATAATTAATATTTTAAGTTACAAAGGAGTTTATTTTAATTTGATTGCTTGTTTTACACAAAATATATTTTATTGATGCTGGAAAACAACTAATTGCTCAGTAAAGAAGAATTTAAATTGTTAACGAGACCTATTTTATATCCGGTGCTAAAAAGTTAAGTTTTATTATTTGCACAAAGTGCCATTTTTCAAAAGAATCTTGTTTTTGTTTTTCAAAATTTTTCACAGTTTTACATCTATCTAGTCTTCTATATAAAGTCGAAATTATTTAAATAAGCGGGCAAATTTATGAAAAAAATATTTTTTAAAAGGCTTCAAACACATTATGGCGAATAAATAATACCTAGGTGCCCAACAGAGTGTTCCGGCATATTATACGCAGGAATTTTATGTGAATCACCGATAATCTCCTTACCCTCGTTTATGGACCTATCTAGCTCCTTATATTTCTGTCCGTCCTTAATGAATAAGATGCCAAGTTAGAAGTTCCCACCTGCTTAGTTGTTGAAAGAAAACCCATGTACCAAGGGCTTCTGCTGAATATGGTATCAACAATTAATAAGTAGAAGAAATAACCAAAGAATATAATCCCGGTTATTATATTATTCGGTTATTATATTATGATATAATATCCGAAGAAATAACCCCTAAGTAGAAGCCATACAACTGTGCCGAATGCTAAATGGCACCTGGGCGGCGTGTCTTAAATGGTGACTGTGATACTGTGCTACCTCTCAGAGTAAGCAGCATTATTCTTGCATGTAGGGCTCTACAAGGCCAGGCGAGCTCATTCCATATCTATTCGTGGGAGCAACAATGATACCATAAAACCACCAAAAAGTTGTAAATGCGGATCAAAACGATTGAACACGCAGAGCACGCGACAATGGGTCAAAATGCCCACACTGAGTAAACGCGTCGACTCAAGGATGACTTGCTCGACTGCTACGATGCCAGTATTATCCATCTTAGGGAAGGCTTTATAGAGCGCATACTCACTATGTCGTGCCAGAAAACTCAGAGCTTCTCAATATTTCGCACCAGTCATTACGAAATGCACATCTCTATCTCTGGAAAACTGGATATGTTCGCAAAGCGCTTCCTTAACCACTACATGAACGAGTTAAAGACAAAGATGATAAAGCAACATTAGGATCAACCGCGAAAATCAGGCACCTTCTAAGAGATGATAGTGATTTCAGCACAATTAGGAACATTAACATACAGGTTTCTCCTAAGCCTCAAGATCTGGCTGAAACCATGACGATATCTCAAGGAATCCTCCCTCTTGACCATTAATTGTTCAGTTCACGTTGCTGCGAAAGCATCTGCTCATTCAAATCGAATGATCACACCTACGATGAATCAAAAGATCAAAAAACGCAACAAACAACGTGGCCCGAGGCTACGTTCTCCCAGCCGAAATTTCATAGAAATGTTCCCACGAAGGCGCGCATCACTGAGACCGCTCCCTTTCCTGCCGTCGCACAGTGGGACCAAATCCTAAAAAGCTGGCCTATAGTCTAAAAAAAATTTGATTTTGAAAATTAGAATCGATAGGTTTTGTAGAGCAAGAATCAATGTTTCAGAATCTGCAATAGAGGTCCCTATCAGGCATGTCAACAGAAAAATGTTTCGGATGAGGGGGGGGGGGGTCTCATCGATATTTCAACAAATATACAAATAAACTATAATATTCTGACTTACAACATTCTAATCTCATCGGTCACTTGACTTGGTCCATGTCTGTGATGTATAACCGGGTTTACCCGAGTAAAAGTTTAATAAAAACAATTTAATAATAATAATAATACCCTACCGAAGGTGTTGCGCGTTGATGTCACGGTAGGGCTTGGGCTCTCCTCTCATGACTTTGACGGCAATGCTGTCGGTAACCTTGCTACTGACAGGGTTTCCCATGCCAAATAGGCTGATAACGAAGAGGAGAGGGACTAAGTAGAACACCAAAACCCATCAATGAAAAATGGAGAATATATTAAAGATACTGAAACGCTTGTCGCTTCCCGAGAATCGTCGGAGCGTCCCTGAAGCCACATCTGAAACGGTAAGCAGTGGAAAATCAACTGGGCCTGCTTAGGATGCTTTAGCTGGCGCTAGCTATTTGCAGTCAACGACTTTGACAGAAATAACGTGGAAGAGCATCAATTGGGATACCACAATGAAAGAGAAATTGTTGCGTCTCTATTACGAAAGTGCGAAGTTTGAAACAAAAACGGAACAAGGATACAATTTACGAACAAAATTTGCTGCAAAGTATCTTAATATACAAAAAGTCGCACTAAGAGATCTTATCGCTGAAGTGAAGGACATCAGGACTAATCAACATGTTATAGAAGACCGAGCAATGTAGATTAAAAAACAGTTTGATTTGGCATGGAAAAACGACGACAATGAACATCAGTTATAGAAAGCTGCGGCAAACCGTCAAGCAGGAGCAATTGATCCTCCAGAGGTGGATGACCTTATACCACTAGAGGCAGAAGCAGAGGTTCAACAACGAAAAAAGCGACGAAAATGGACATACCATATGAACAGAGATGTTATGCGCCTTTATTTTTATCAGAGAAATGTGGGCAAAGTGGGAGGAGAGAGCATCATAGACTCTTCTTTCTTAAATACCTAGAGCTAGCCACAAAAATAAATAAGCAGAATCTGGCAGATCAAAAACGCTCTATATCTGTACACAGACTGCCTTCGGTCCACTAATAGCACATCTCGACAGCAAGGATTTACCCACGTATTTGAACGTAGCACAAACTGCTTTAGAGGTGCACACTCTTGTATATTGTGCAGCTGTGGCAACCGTTAGAACATTGGGCCGGAAAACTAGGCCTGCAATTGCAGTTTTTGTCCCAGAAAGGGATCGAAATCCACAATAGAAGATTAGGTTGGATATGGATGTCAGCAAAGCAAGGTGCAAATTGGGTCGATTAACTCAATATAAAAATGGAAATAGAACCAAAAAGTTGATGAACCATGTTACTAAAATCATCCACCCTCGGTACATCGAGACATTAATACGAGCAATATTGGATCAAATTTTAGACTCTCAAGGACAGAGACTTAATGTTCTTACTGCCAGATTGCTTCGGTACAAGAAAAGTAAAGCACGAAGGCAAAAAAATCAAAACTTTCATCCAGATGAAAGAAGGTTCTATCGTGAACTGAGAGTAAAGCCAAATAACCACCAAGGCACAGAAGTCCCTCAATTGGAAGATATGACTAGCTACTGGTTGGGTGTTTGGAGAAAAATGAAAGGATGCAATTTGGACACTGCATGGTTCAAACTGGATGAAGCAAGGGCAAGGAATAGCCCTGAAATGCATTTGACAAACATCACAGCTTTGTATGTTTCAGCGGTCTTGAAAAGGGCAAGTGATTGGAAAGCTCCAGGTCCGGACATGGTGCACGACTTCTAATACAAGTACCTGACAAGTGTGCATCTTGCGTTGGCAAGGTGTTTTCAGAAGATTATTAAATACCCAGATCTGATGCAAGGTTTTATGCTCCAAGGATCTAGTCACTATAGACGCTGTTGCCATGATTCATGCTCGTAAGCATTAAAGGAACTTACACATGGCATACATTGACTACAAGCAAGCGTTTCTTTCTGTACCGCATGACAACTTGCTTGAAGTCTTAAATCTTTACAAAATCTTCCCACACATTATTGACTTTCTAAGCTATGCGATGAGGCTCTGGTGTACAATAATCAAGTATTTTCATCATGGACAACCAAGGATAACTAGAACTGTACGCTTTACGATGGATATACTTTAAGGAGACTAGGACACGTTAAAGAATGGATGCCTTTCTATAGATACCTTCTAATGCCCGTTTTATAAAGCGAAGATGACATCTTACATTGGGATGTTTGTATCCAAACGGATCATTACATCTTGGCCAATAACCCTGACATTTTGATGCGAGAAAAAAAAGATCTAAGAGTCTACATTATCAACATTGCTTGTCTGCTTAACCGAAATTTGCAGTCAACATATACAACTAAGTTCCAAAAATATAGCGAGTTAAGGTATGAAGTGAAGATGATATTGAGGAATGTGAATCATGCATCTATTCATCCTATTGTGATTTCGGCTACAGGCAATGTGCTCACAAGATGCACTGAACATCTTAAACTTTTACGAGTCAGCAGGGTATTGGCAGCAGCTCAGAAGGTGGCTTTATTAAGTACCTGTCGCAACGTAAGAAACTTTCTTGATCATCAGGAAATGAGCGACTAAAAACCCGTGAAGTGGCAGATGGTAGCTTTAAGAAAGCATTCAAAGGTGACGATTGTCACCTCCACCGCTTGTAGCCGCTTATAAATGGATACCTACAAAATCACCGCAGGAGGCTTCAAACAACGTATTAAATTAGTTGAATTAACTTATAGCATCCTAATCTCATCAGTCACTTGACTTAGTCCGTCTATTTGATGTGAAACTGGGTTCGGCCGAGTAAACTTTTTTAATGAAAGAAATAATAATGTTTTGTTTTCAATTTAAATCTGTGAAGTTTTTAATTCTTATATATATAATGCAGAATGCGGTAGTCCTTGGTTGCTTTGCAGGCTATTAACGAGTGAAAGCTTGGCACCTCCAACAGCGCCGATGATAAGGATGATTAGTTTAACAGAATATTCTGGGTACGATCATTGCAACTCCCTCATAAGATCTCTTCACCTACCTATCTTTTCATTCTCCTTGGCTATGATGTTTTTGTCAGCTAGTGCCGAAAATTCGATAACGAACACAGTTCGCTTCTCGAAGTCAAGAAGAACCATGTCTGACCTCGAGTGAGCAACAGAAATAATTATCGAGAACATAAAGTTCCAGTATATGCGGCACTTCCCATTCTCGACAATTGACTCGATTTCCCTGGGAGCGTTTAGAGGAGTGATATTAAGGTTAATGGTATAAGAGTGACAGAGATGGTAATAAAGCACTCTTAGTGCCGCATTGTGCTTTTGGATGTAGGTCGTTCCCGCATGAGTTGGACAACGAGATAGTATGTGAGCTAAATGCTCGTGGTATGCATGGCATTCTCGGTCCGTGTTTGTTTTTAAAAGTTAATTTTAAACCCTGCGCACGTAGCCAGGCCCTCGGCTCCAGTCCATTACGCTAGTTTTCGGTTCGTATTGTATTTAAAACCGCGGAATAAGCCGATCTATTATCTTGTGTTTCGAAAATTTCTCTTCTGTTAAAATTCTCGATTCATGTCTATTTAAAAATTTCGTTTAAGCTCTGCGCATGTGCTCAGACCTTCAGCCCCAGTCCCGTGCAGCTGGCCCCGCGCATCGCGATTCTAACTTCATTTCCCGCTGCGCATGTGGTCAGGCCTTTAGCCCCAGTCCCACGCGGTCTCTTCCACGCTTCGCGTTTTTTTTTCTTTAGAATTCACTAAAACCCCGCGTAGGCGTTTATATTTTCTGCCCAAGCTAGGCCCGTCCGATTTCATAGCCGTTATACTATCTGTCACGTCGGAAAACCTCGAAATAATTATATTTCACATTCGTTCGTTTCGAAAAATCGCTTATGCCGAGGGACGGTCAATAGCGCTTACGCGCTAGCAAAGAAACCTGTGACCTATCGAACCCATCCTTCCGGCGGTTCCGTTATTCGCAATCGAACCAGTGCCTCTGCCGTTTCCAGAATACGCAGCAGCACCACCAGCACCCTCTCTTCCGTGGGTGCCGATAGAAGCCCTGCCGGGTCTACCGGGCACAGCAGATCCTCATTCCCGGCATTATAAGGAAAAACATCCTTCATCTCAGGATGAGCCAGCTCAGTTTACCAGTCTAGGATTAAGGTACTTATGTAGTGTGTTATAAGGATAAACGTACATATATAATTATACTTTCGAACAAATTATTTGTTATGTATTCACATTCAATATTTAATTCTATTTTTCAGAAATTTTATACGTGAAAATTATACATATTTTTCGTAAATCTGTAAGGAGAAGCACACAATGTCCTCTAGGTATTCTTACTCTCAGATTCCCACTGAGAATATTATTTATAATCATTTTGAATTAATTTTCTTTTCTTCGAAATTTCGTCTAATCCCTGAGAATTTTTCACAATTCTTCAAATATTATGTATTCCTGTTTAGTCTTTTGAATTGCTTGGGATGCTTTCATAGTCTTCTAACTTCTTTTAAATACTTTTAACTTCCTGGAACTCACCTAAATTCTCTAAATTCATCAAATTATTGTAAAATACGAGTAATTCCCTGCTTTCTTGGAATTATCTCCTTTATCTAATTTAACGAATTCAGGCAGTGCCGAGAATTAAGGGAATTCCCGATAATCAAGGAATTCGGGATATTCTATGAACTCAAAGTATGTAAAGAGTGTCTAAAAATTCAGAGATCTTTTTGGAAATTTAGAGGGTTTTAGTTCATTTAAATAAGATTGAGAGTTGAGAGAGTTCGTCGCATTTCAAGAATTCAAGAATTCTAAAAAATTCTAGAAATTCCGGGAATTAAAATTTTTTTTACAAATTTCGAAATCACAAAAAGTTCAAATTTGCTTCAGATTAAATTATTGTAGATAGACGTAGAAAAAAATTATTAAGTATAGTTTATAGGTATTTCCGGGTCAAGTAAAGCTCCTGTTATTTCTAACTTAGGTGGCCCTGCTCTGAACATATAAAAAGTGATATAAGGAAAAACAATCTCATCGGGCACATTTCCAGGTTTAATCTCATTTCCATTCACAAACCCAATGTTAACCGCCTTTTTTGTTACAGGATCTACATCTACTCTGAAGAATTTCGCAAAAAAAACGATGAACCACAGGTTTTCGTAAGGTTCCATAACGTACTCATCTGGAAAAGAAAGAAAGATTTGTGGATTTAAAAAAAAAATAAAAAATCAATCACCAAATTGAACTTTTTTTTAAATTGAAAATTTTAAAAATCATAAAAGTAGTTAATGTTTTTTCGTAATGACACAGCCTAATTTATTTAAGAAATGAAATAAATGTAAAACCATATAAAAAAAGAGACTAAATGTGACGAATATCATGAATGCGCATTATCAGTGTGACTGAAGTATTTTTAATTTTTTGTTTAATTTGATAAAATTAAGAAATATTTAGGTTAGCTGAGATATTTCGGGTGTTTTAAAATATTTTTGTGCAGCTTTGTGAGCTTTTGAAAGACGCAATGAGTTTTTAATGGTTTAAAACACTTGTTCTGTACAATTCCGAAATTTTAAGGAATTTTAAATGGGTTAAAAGAGATTTTATAGGATTTTCAAAGGTTTTACTAATTTTATGCCTATATTATTGAATTTTAAGTGCGTCACGAGATTCTATGATATTTCTAAGAAATTTTTAAGATCTAGTCACAAGAATTGAGAGTTCTTATAAAAATTCCTAAATTAAAAAATATTTTTAAATATTTCAATGTATTCTCAAAATCTTTCAAAATTTTTAATATTTCGGGGCAGAAAGTTCAAAAAGTTTATAATACTTTCATTATATTTTAAAGAATTTATTTACAAAAATTAAGAGATATCAAAGCATTTAAAAGTTTTTAATTTCAAATTTTTTCTTAAAAATGTTTAACAACTTGAAAGATTTTAAAAAAATTTTTAAATATACACATGGAAGCAAAATTTTTTGAAATAATTTTTCTGAATACAACTCTCAAAGTCATTAAATATTTTTTCATAAAGTCGAGATTTGCACTATTTCCTAAATGCGCCCTTAGATATAATGAACAACTTTTCTAGATTTGACAAGACATTAAACAGGAAGTAAAGATATCTAAACGAACATAAAAGCCTTCGATCTTCTAAATTCTTATTAAGAATATAAAAAAATATTGAACAGTTCAAAACATATACTGGTGATTTGGTAAACATGTTGAAAATTAGGTGCCTGCTGAGTACTTTCCTAATAAATTTTCTTGATTAGGTATATTTTAAACTAGTAAAAATCTTTTACGTGATTTATGAAAGGTCCCTTACCACTTGGATTTGGTGCTCGGACTGCCATAAGTTTATTAGTTTTCCTTACATATATAACCGTTGAATGTTTATCTATCAATTCAAGACGGACTATAAACTCATTATATCTATAAAAAAAGCCGTTTCCAGGAAGAGTATTGTGCTTAAAGTCAGCTTGCAATACATTTCCATTTTTATCTAGCCATAAAGAAACGTCATTCTCCATAAAGTGGACTGTCTTATTAGGAGGGCCTGTCAGACGCGTGACGGGACGTTCTCCCGGCTTAAATATTGGGCGATCGGTCCCTTTCTTGCTTTTGCTCCTAACCGGGCGCCCACGCCCACGTTTTGTCATAGATCCTGAACTCGATTCTGGATTACTAGCAGAATTTAAATCTGTAAAAAGCAAGCAATCATTTGTAATTCAAAAAATAATTAAATACGAATCTCAAAATTAAGCACTCAACAATTCTGAAGAAACGCAATAGTTACCGGTGAATTACCAAATATTTCGACAAGTTTCCGTAAATGCCCATATATTCCTAAAAATAGCTATGCATTGCATATTTCGACATATTTCGCAAATTTGACAGATTCCAGCAAATCTGTACAAATTTTATATATTACGAAAAACGCAGAAAGTTTAATTATTTTTCAACTCAGAAAAAAATTGCACAATCAATTTTCCTATAAGAATATTTAATATTCAATATAAAATTCGAAACTTGGTTCACAGGTCTCTAGGGGTCAGCACTCTTTAGCGAGAACAATTTGTTAGCGGCTAACAAATAAAATTGCAATTTTTGCTGAGTCCCAAACATTTGTTGTTAATTAAATAAGTTTTATTACATTTACGTGAAATTCCAGAACTTGAACCTGGATTGGAACCACTTCCTAAATAAGGGTCCTGTTGTGAGGGCCATGATGACATTGGATGAGATTGTGATGACTGAAAAGCTCTATCTGTAAGATATATTATAGGGATTTTTATTAATTTTTTTCAACGTACCCCAAAATTTAGAAATCGAAGATCCCAAAATTCCCTCTTGTAAAGACGCAGCAAAGGTGCTTGTAAAGAGGATCTCTTGATAAGTTATTTAAATTTTATTTTTTATTAAATTTTTTATTTAATATTATAATATACGTTATACTTAGAAATTTATTGCAGAATTAACTTGTAAAAGATCTATTTCGTAATAGTATATTCGTGTGTTAAGTTTTCTTTAACGATGGTGCAAGTTTGTCACAAAACTATTGATTTTTAGTAATTAATTTTAAGATGTTTTAAAAATTAGCGAAGCATTATAGATCTAGTCACTATAGACGTTCTGGTCATGAGTCAATCTCGTGAACACAAATGGACTTGTACATGTCATACATTTACTACAAGCAAGTATATTCTTTCGTGCTGCATGACTATTTGCTTGAATACTTAAAACTTTACAAAATCTGCCAACGTATCAGTAAATTTCGAAGACGTGCGGTGATTCTTTGGTATACAACAATCAAGCATTTTGATCATGGACAACCTAGGATGATTAGAGACTCCTTCAATGACTCCGCCAGTGCACTATGCTTTTTCCTAGTGTTGAATCCGTTGATCTCAACACTTATATGCATGCCTGACAGGCTTAGAATATATGATGATAAAGATGGTCATTAACTGACCCATCTTGTGCAAATAGAGAACCTGAACCTATAACTTAGTTCAGACCAGAAGCTGAAGTAAGTGATTGATGTCACAAAGCAGTTTTCCAGTGGTATCCGCATGAAGTTAAGACTCGAAAGATGCAGTACAATGCACTTAAACAAATCGGGCTCTAGGAGCGCAGAGCGGAAGAATGATTTCGAAAATGACATTGAGGCAATAACTGAATGCGAGTCAATTATGTATATATCTTGGTATTATTGAATGTGAGAGTTTTCAACTTACGGTAGTTAAGTAAAGCTTTACGACTGCCTTCACTACCCGAAATAGATTCATTCTGAAGAGTTCTCTCAACTTGACAAACAAAATCAGGGGAATCAGCGCCCAGTCTTCCCTATCATCACATCCCAAAATGCTATATCAACACGAAGTGGATAGTGATACATCTAATATTTAGCTGAGAAACCATGTTCCTGAAGAAATGCTAGCAGTACCAGGAACTCTCGCAAACACGTGTTACATCCAGACCTAGCTGACCTGTACTGATTACGTGAAAATTCCAGCGAAACCATTAATCACATTATAGATGGCTGTCTCCTAATGGCGCATAGAGAATATACAAAAAACCATAATAATGTGGCGGAAATTATAAATCAACAAATTGCCCTAAACCTAGGCCTCTTAATAAAATGGATGCCTTTATATAAATATATTTCAATGCCCGTTTAACAAAGTGAAGATTACATTTCATATTGGGTTGTTGCTAACCAGACGGATCATTACATCAGAGCCAATCGACTTGATATCATGCTGCGAAAAAAAGGTGGTCAAGTTTGCATCATCGACGTTGCTCGTGCAATTAACCAAAATTTGCATTAAACCTATACAGCCAAGATTAATTAGTATAGCTAGGTAATGTTTGAAGTGAAGACATCTTTATCAGTCACTTGACTTAGTCCGTGGCTATCATGGAAAACCGGGTTCATCCGAGAAATATTTTGAATATTATATTAATAATAATAACAATTATAACAATAAAAAGAGCCTCGGTGGCTTAGGTGGTTAGACACTCGGAATTCACCTCAGAGGTCCGGGGTTCGATCCCTGAGCCGGTACCTCTGGAAATTTTTCTATGTACTTTTACCGAGGTTCTGGTCGTTCGGAACCCACCTTAAGCTGTTGTCCCCCAATCGCGTGCTTAACTGCAACCCAGTATGTCAAAATGATTGGGTCAAAACCAGGCTTTGTCCAATATCTCGGGGTAGACTGCTCTCATCAGAACACTTGATTGCATTATAAAAATGCGTCCGTGACTTATGATATATACCGCGATAGCCCCGTGCAAAATAATGAAATAAAAATCCAACTCTAATCAAAAATGGCTTTGACATCTTGGGCAGTAACGATCTTAAGCCTGTGACAACATTGCATCATAGAACCTCCTCCAATGCGACTAATACATCAACATTAAGTCGTCAATTTTGCGACATTTCTATACCGTGTCGCAGATTTGACCGCAAAGTAGCATGCATCTCCATTTGATTTCAGCGACACTACACATGGCCTAGCATCACTAATACCTATGATGCTGAAAATCCTTGTACAGGAAGCAGAACATTCTCTTCTACTATGGAAGCATTCTGAAAAGCCCTTCGTGGTAAATTTTATGACATTATACGCAAATATGAGCTATGGATGGGTCTGTCAAACATGTTTCTCACATCTGCTGGATTAAGATCGCAGACTGTGGGATTTATTTTAACCTGTCAAGAAGGCTTTATAGACACCTTAGTTTACCGTGAGCGCTCAATGAATGTACCTTTAGGCGACTTTAACTGTCGAGCATGCAAGAAGGAGCCTGAAACTCTTAGACATGTTCCCAGTGGATACTCAAAGTATGCACGCTATTGGCTAATAGTGTGCATAACAATATGCGGCTCTAAAAGTGTTATATTGTCATTTTCGGTATTTTTATCGTATTGATATAATCCCCGTCTTGTCATACAAAAGAGTAAGATAAAACGGGCGAACTATCATACTATTCTTTTTGAACTGAGCAAGCTGTACCGCGGCTATAAAGTACATCTCGTGCTTGTTATCATTGGCTGCTTTGTAGGCATCAAAGCTTAATTTCTTAGTCAAATGAAAAAATCCCGGTTGCCAGCACCAGATTCAGTCCATCGCGAGCCAGATGCAGGAGGCTTTTCTTCTAGGATCACTTCATCTGGTTCATCAACACTGTTCCTTCTAACATTGCACGAAGGTTGCTAGCCCTAAAAATTAATCAGAGGTAAAAACATTCTTTTCCAACTGTGTCGTCTTCTGCGTGAAGCCATCCGCGGCTAGAGCTTTCACTCTAAACAATAGTGTTGTACAAAGTGTCTTGAGTAAATTTCCCATTCTTGTTAATCTTCTAGAATAGAAAGAGCAGAAGTTGACGAGGTACACGTTTCGGTTTCGTCAGTATTGGTTGTTTTAAGGAACTGTGATCGAAGCTTTCGGAGCCTACACCTTCTCACAATAATACCCTACCGAAGATGATCTCGCGTTAGCTTTGTGGTGGTGCTTGAGCTTTCATCGCATAGATTTAACGGCTATGCTGGCTATATCATTTCTACTGATAGTGTTTTCCATGGAAAAGAACATTTGCTCACATAACATTTCCATCCTTGGTATTTTGCAACAAAAATTGTGAACCGAAATGTCTGATCAAGAGTGGCGTGGAATCAAACTATCTTAGAGCGTAATTTGCTTTTAAAAAAGATGACAGCGGAACTTTGGTCTTCCGAAAATATTCTTGAAATGCTTGGATAAGCAGATTTTGTAATACTCTTGGAAAGAGGTAAGACAAAAAGCCGTAGGAAAGCGATCACCGGTTTCGCCGTAAACCATCATAGATTTCCACTAAATTCAATCAATTTTCATAAACCTAGTGTTTCAAAAAATTATTATATACTTACATGCATGGTGTGTTGGCCTTGACAGGCCTGCTAAATCCTGGTCGAGTCGTGGTCGCAGTCCGCGTTGTGTTGTATCTGAATCTGTAAAATATAAAATAGGGATTTTTATTCAAGAATTTTTTTTACGAATCCCAAACATTTGTATTGGTTTTAACAAGGAAAAATTTTTAATGAATTAATTTTATTTATTATTTCATTTTTGTAGCGAAATCTGTTCTTCTCGCACATGGCACGTTACTCCAAGGGCATATTTAGGATTATTGTAAGAATTTTGGATTAACTTGCACGATATTTTTGTTTGTTCATTATTTATGACCTTGCCTCACAGATATTGCCATCGAGGAACAACGAGGGATTTTGAAAGTGTGTAAGGCCTTTTTAGAACTTGGATCTACTCGCTGCGGCCACTCCAAAATAAGAATCGAGATTTGAATTTATATCGGGATCCCGTCTTTCTGTTTGCTGTCTCCAATATTCGTGGAACCTGGATAGTAACCTGAGATGCCTCCAGAGCCAGATATGACTCAGGTTTATTTTTTCTATGCCTTTGGAGCGAACTTAGTAGCCAGGAGCTATACTTGGGTCTGTACAAGTAATTTTTTGGTGAGAGAAGGTCCTCACATCCCCTAACAGGGCCTTTGACGCTTAAAGAACTGGACTGAGAGCCAATCCTACTTCAGTACTCCCTCGATGAGGATAAAAAGCAGGTATGATTTTCCTAAACTCATTGCCGTGAAAATTCACCTGGAAAACTCGCCCAAAGTAGAAGAGACCGCGAGCTCGACGACCATTACGTCACGTTCCCTTTTCTCCGGCTGCCACGAGCTGGGAGAAAGTCGCGCTTCCTACCTTTTTACATCTTCCTTTCCGTTGTTATGGCGAAGTACCGCTAAAAATCAATTATATTGAACTGGAGTCAGTATGTTACTTTGTTGAGGTAAGGTTCACTTCCAAAATGTCAGCTACTCTGTGGATCCTTGCGGATTCTCATGTTCAGGGTTTGAGTCTTTCCTTGGGGTTTTACCGTTTCCGCTTAGGTTTATTTGCGATTTTAGATGTGGGACGTGAGGAGGGCAAAAATAAGTAAATGGTAAGTTTATCATTACACGGTCCATACTAAAGGTAGCTCAAAAGAAATCCCAAAGTAAGTTAATGGTAGCCAAGGTACATTGCAGAAAGAGCATATTTAAGATTTTTGTATTTTAATCTATTATCTTTCTAGTGCAACGTCTTAGTATTTCTCAGAACAAATATTCGCCATATTGGATTTATCATTTTAAAATTTGTAACTTTCTATACTAAATTTTAAATGAGAGACGTTAAAAACCTCTCTGTGCCAAATTTCGGGATGATATGAAGTTTCAGACAAACGTATGCGAATTTACGAACCCCTTGTATCAATCACATTTCATACGTCAAAAATAACTTTAGCGAAGTTAATAAATTTTACCGGTAAACTACCATAAAAATCTCAAATTCAAAAATTACCGCAAACTTTATATAAAAATTTGTATAAATCTTAGAATATATTGCCTGAGCTACAGCGTATGCATCCAGCAGAACTGTTATTAAACGCTACCGGTAAATTACTAAACATTTCCATAAGTTTCGGTAAAGGCATTAAAGGTAAAGGTATTCTCACAAATTTTTATGCATCATACATTTCGACATTTTTCGCAAATTTGATCGATTTTAATCGATTTTTACCAATTTTATTAATTACTACAAACTCGGAAAGCTTCAACCTTTTTACAGCAACAAAAATTTTGCACTAAATTTTCCTATAAGAACATTTACTTTTCTATATAAAATTCAAAACTTGTTTCTTAGGCCTCCCGTCCCAACACCATTGAGCGAGAACAATTTATTGGCAAGTAAGAAATAAAATTTCAATTTTTTTCTGAGTCCCAAATATTTCTTGTCAGTTTAATACATTTTAATATACTGACGTGAAATTCCAGAAACTGAACCTGGATTGCTACCACTTGCAAAAAAACTGTCCTGTTCCGAGGACCATGTTGACATTGGATGGGATTGCGACAACTGAAGAGCTGCATCTGTAAAATATTTATAGGAATTTTTATTAATTTTTTATTATTGAAACCCAAAAATTCGAAATCTAATACACTAAAACTCCCTTCGTAACAGATATTTTAATTTACGTAAGACTTAGAAATTTATCACAGAATTAACTTCTAAAAAATCTATTTTCTAATATTATATTCGTGTGTTAAATTTTCTTTGATTATAATGCAAGTATGTTAAGAAAATAGTAATTTTTAATAATTAATTTACAATATTGCTGATTCATATCATTGGTACCATCATAACATAGGAACTTATGTACATTTAATAAATAAACATAAAATAATTGCGCTGGAATTTCGTGTTATTCTTTATTCATGAAGCTTAATAACTGTTATATATAACATTACTGTTTTTAACATTAATTTTAAAAAATATAAAAGAATTTCTTATATCTATAGTAATAATAATATTGATAAGTACTTAATTTAAAATATTATGATTTGATAAAATTCAAATTCCAACATGTTGTCATGGAATAATTTAGGATTGTAAATCGTATATCTCTAACCAGCCAGCCTTCATGTTAAAAATCTATCCGAATTTCGACCGAAAGCCTGTCTTCCAATAATTTATGAATCTGTAACAGTTGTCATTGCAGATTAGGTATATTCTCTTCGCAACAAGAATGCCACCCTTACAGAAGAACAAAAAGGTTGTTGTAAAAACTCGTGTAGATTGCACATGTCATATATTTACTACAAGCAAGTGTTCCCTTCCGTGCTGCATGACTATTTGATTGAAAACTTAAAAATTCACAGAATCTGCCAACCTATTGTTAAGTTTATAAGTCGTGCGATGATATCTTGGAATACAAAAATTCAATATTTCAATCATGGACTACCTAGGATGACTAGAGACTCCTTCAGTGACTGCAGCTATACACTAGCTCAGAATAGAAGCTGCAGAAGCGATCGATGTCACAAAGCAGTTTTGCGATAATATCTACCTGGATTTCGGACTTAATGTATGTAGAATAATGCGTTTAACCAAAGGGGTCTCAGGGACCCCAGTTCTCAAGAATGAGTTTGATAATGACATTAAGGCAATGACCGAGGTCTATCGATATATTTCAATGCCCGTTTTTCAAAACGAATATAACATCTCATATTGGGATGTTGCTAACCAGATGGATCATTAAACCTGACTTAATCGACCCAACACCATGATGCGAGAAGAAGGTGGTTGAGTCTGCATCATCCACATTGCTTGCCCAATTAACCGAATTTTGAATGAAACCTATACAACTAACATTGATAGCTGATGTTTGAAGTGAAGACATCATCTCATAAGTCACTTGACTTAGTCCGTGGCTAAAATAAAAAATCAGGTTCACACGAAAAATATTTTGAAAATAATAATAATAGCAATGACAAGAATGACCGAAGCACAAAAAAGATCATGAAAATCCATGAAAGTCATTATCCTAGATCTTTTGTACCTTGTATGTATTTTGCCCGAGAAAAAGGTGATAGAGGTTTTCTGAATTTATAGTATCTGCATCGAAAAACGGTTGCAGATATAGCCTACTTAGTTCTAAAAAGCACAAATCCTCTAATGCAACTGGTACAGGAACATGAAGTCGTCAATGTTGTGGCATTTCTATACCGTGTCGCAGATAGAATCGCAGAGGAGCTTGCTCTTCCATTTGATTCTAGTGACACTACATATGGCCTAGCATCACTAACACCTTTGATGCTCAAAATCCTTGTGCAAAAAGCAGAAAACTCTCTTTTAATTAGGGAACGTTCCGAAAAGCCTCTTCATGGTAAATTATATGGCATTTTACGCAGAGGAGGGCTATCAATGACTCTGTCCAACATGTTTCTCAAATCTGATGGATTAAAAACGGAGACGGAGGGGTTTCTTTTAGCCTGTCAAGGCGGCAGTATATCAAATGAGTGAAATATCAAGCTCTTCTTTTCTAGCTGAGCAGGATGTACTTAGGGTAGAAATTTCATCTCTCGTTTCTCATAATTAGCTGCCTTGGAGGTATAAAAGCCTAACTTCTGAGCCTACTAGAAAAATCCCGGCTTGTTAACCTCAGGCTCAGTTCATCACGAGTTAGATAAAGCAGGCCTTTCTTCTAGGATCACTTCGTCTGGTTATCAACACTCTTCCTCTTAACATTTTACAGTGGTTGGTAGCTCTAAGAAAGCACCCAGAGGTGAAACCTTTACTTCCAACTGTGCCGTCTACCGCGTAAGATCATCCGCGGCTAGAAACCGCACTCTAAGAAAGAGTGCTGTATGAAATAAATTTCCCGTTCTTGCTTACCTTCTAGGATAGAAGGTGCAGGAGTAGACGAGGTAGATGTTTCAGTTGCTTCGGTTTCACTTTCTTTAAGGAACCATGACCGTAGCTTCCCGAGCCTTTAACTTCTCACAATGACGATACTCCCGCGTTAGCTACGTGGTAGGGCTTGAGCTTACCTCTCATGAATTTGACGGCTATGTTGGCTATAGAATTGCTAATGATAGCGTTTCCCATTTCAAACACGTAGAGAACGATGAGTAACAACAGATGCACCAGAAACCATCAACCGAATATGATATAAGGTTTAGACTGCATTCCGCCAAAAACAACAAGGTTCGCAGGCCAAAAAGAGGATCAAGTGAACACCAGAAATAAATGGAGACGTGATCAGATGTAACTTCATGGAAAAGGAACAGGAAGGGTCCGTCAGGAGCGAACAACTTCATCACTTCGTAGGTCTTCATATAGAACTAGCACCCTTAAATGAGCCGGAACAGAACGTTTATATATCCTTGACAGGAGATGATGCGGACGAACAGGTGCCGGATCTGGGGGATGTAGCAGGCCGACTGTCTTATAGTCGATAGGCGTCAGGCTTGCAGCGGCCAGAGCTCGACCCTGCTCCTGCCTAATGAATTAAAAAGCTTAATGAGGAAGGCCTGCGTCTCATGGTCTGTTTTACTGATGCAATCCCAGAGTCCACATGTCAGGAACCATCAATTAAAAGTGGTGTGTCGAAATTTAGAATCAGCAAGTACTTTATCTGGTTAATTAGCGTGTTTGAAACCGGATTACTGTCTCCGTCCTTACAGCCTGATATGAGCTTGTGGAGGAAGCAGACTGTTGCAGATTATTATGGAGGAGCTTTGCCTACACAACATCTTACAGAGCCTTATTTTTTCGTCAACGCGGCTGTGACGATTTAAGATAGGTAGTGCAACAAGAATTGACAATGATATTTTTTTGGCAGATGTAAAGCGTTTCTATCGTGCACATGAAGATAGCAAACACAAGCTTTCAAAGCATTGTGAACCACCCAGAACCAAGGAAAGGGCTAAATTTTGATCGACCACCTGGGATCGCGCGGTTGCCTGGGAAGGATATCTATCCATCTGAGCCTCCGATGTAAATTATATCCTAAAGAGGGCTAAGAACTTGAAAGAGCCGGGTTTGGTTGGGGTGCAAAGCTTTTAGTAAAAATGCTTGGAGGTTTTGCACCCCGCCCTTTCTGGGCCCTTCAAAAGTTCTTGGAAAACCTAGATCAATTGCCCTTATTTATGACGAATTACGTAACGTATATGGTAACCAAAAAGGTATGTGCTGCTAATCCTAGTATTTATCGAATAATTGCCTGTCCAAGTACCTCACGATTATTTACTTGAGATCACTCAGTCATAGAAGATCTGTTCGCGCTAATTCACATTTTGGATTACGCAATGCACTCGTGGTAAACAAGGATTAATTTTTCAGTTTTGGGCTGATGAGGGATTCCCGGTTCTTGCCAATTAAACCAGGAATCTTCTAAGGTGATTCATTTAGCGCAATATGGTTTTATTTACCTGTGAACCCACTAGGTTGAACGATGAAGAATACGTCCTATTGGTTCAAATTGAGATGGGATTTGCTAAGTCTCAATTCACTCATCTTCTGTACATGAATGACGTAAAGGTTTATGCAAGATCAGAGTCAAATCTGAACAGGCTACTTAACATCTTTCTGCAGTTCTCCTATGATACCAGGATATTTCTAGGGCTGGACAAATGCCGAACTTTACATTTATCCTATGCAGAGCTGAATTCTACACTGACGACCGTTCTCTGATTGTGACGATGACTGATGTGGCAAAATGGTTCTGACATTCACTCTACGACTTTATCTATAGACTTGACCCGTATAAACACATTTAAGTTGCAGCTGTTGACTTTCAGAACATGGTATATCTTGATGCTTTCCGGAGATTGAAGGATTTGTTATTGCCATCCAGAATAGGGTAGTCAAATCGAGAAATTACCCAAAACGTGGTCAGCAGGTAAGATCTTCTCTACTGGAAACGTTCATGCGAGGTGCGTAAAAATCTTTAAATAGCTGGGAATTCTAAATTCGTTGAATCTAATTCTGAAAGCAATATTGCTGAACACGTGGAGCATTCTCCGGAGTTTTTTGGGTGTGAACATTGATAGCGGCTAAGATCGCCTTTTATTATCATCCCGCGTATATAAAAGATGACATTGATAATGACATTTCTTAAATTGCACTTTTAATTGTTGACTTTTAACTGTTGCAATTGGAACTAGTAGGTTTAAAAAAATGGATCCCTATAAATTGGCTCTTTAGTATCAATATTGAATCCCTATAAACGGACTCTCCAGGATTAATGTTGGAACCCTATAAACGGTCTGTGCACATATGTATGCTCGCAAATTATGACGAATGCGCAAGAAGATTACAAAGTTTGAAAATAACGCGACCGCTGTTTATTTATAACAGCGGTAAAATACGAGCTACAAACTACACCAGACTTCTAATTTTGCACCTACGACATCACCGCTAAAGATTTCAAACGTCGTATTAAATTAACTTATAACATACTTGTTTTATGTGTAACTAAGTTCGTCACTATGATGAAAAACCGGGTTTGCCGGAGAAAAAGTTTGAAGAAAATAATAATTAACAATTTTAATGTTCTTTTTAAGAATGAAGCTTAGAAAAATTTAGAAATTAACTTTCTTATAAATTACAATTTTGATTTGGAACTTTCCCTACAGAAAAATTGTTTTTTAAAAAATTCTTAAATGTTTATTAATAAATTAGAAACCTAAAAACAGTCACTAAAATTTTTATTCACGCAGTGTCGTGAACAATCAGGCTTACGATAACAATGTGTTTGACAATTTCCAGCTATGTAGTAACAAAGGTTTGCTTAAGGAATTCAAAACGTTACGTACTTAAGTTTAAAATGACCTTGTCTCCCCACATAACCGACTGTAACAAATAAAGAACCCCCTAATCCCTTGTTAATGTTGCGTAATATGTAAACGCTCCCTAAGAATATGTACTTTTTAAGAAAAATTTTGAATGCTTCTTTCAAAGGACTGAAGGGGTCAAGACCATTCAGCGAGAACAGTTTATTGGTGGTGAAACAATTAAATTTTGATTTTGTTATGAATTGCAGCTTTTTTTTTTGTTATTTTAAGTAAATTGTAATATACTAACGTAGATTGCTATGACTTGTTAGATTATGGCCGCTGAATTGACCTTGAATCGCATCGTGATCTGGTATTTGAGAATCCCGTCTTCTACGCCGATAATTTGGTTTCTGATCTCCATGTGACGGCTGATCACCTCCATCTGTAAGATATAGTATCGGGATTTTTATATAAGGATTTTTTAACAAACCCCACAAATTTTCTGTTAGCGCCAAATTAACAAAGGCCAAATGTAATCCCAAAATCAGTCAATATTAAAAAACAAACAAATGTTCCAAATTTCAAATTTTTCATTATATTTTGAGAATCTAGTCCTTTTATACATTTTCGCAAATTAACTTAAATTTCCACAAATTTGCATGTACTTCTAAAATATATAGAAATTTATGAAAATTTATAAAATGTTTGGAAGTTTCTCGTCATTTACGATGCGTTACGGAAATTTGTGGGAATTTATAGTAATTCGCGGTAAACTTTAATAACTGTTTTGCCAAATGAATGTTGCTGAAAAAGTGGTGACGTAGACGGAAGACCATAAAGAAAACTGAAGTTGATCCCTTTCGAAACATTGTAATAGCTTTAAAAGTCGAATTTTCAGACGGGACGTTGTGTAAGCGAATTCTTGAGATAGTTAAATGACTAAAAATTTGAGTTCAGCAGCCTAGGCTATTAGGCACGTTTTGAGAAAAGAGCATTCACAAACTCAATACTCATTTTAAATAAAGGGAACTAATTTGGGAAGGGAAGCAGATTGGTGCGCACTTGAACTCTTTTCCGTATTAAAAATAATTGGAAGATAGTTTTTATTAGTAAAAACACATTTTGGGAAGCTAGAGACTAATACTTGTGACCCTAGCTTATGTTATTTTCTAGCTATTTAAAACTATAGTGCTTTGAATTATATTCAAATGATTATAGTA
>NC_046659.1:101985573-101988568 GCF_010883055.1 Belonocnema kinseyi | reverse complement strand
AGAATCAAACCGAAGGGCCTATGACAAAGCCACCGAACGCGTCCTCGGGTTGCGGATAGAGGGCCTCTGTACCAAGGGTTTCTGCTCAATATGGTTACAAAAATAAATAGGCAGTTGCGGACAATTGTCCAGGTGTGGTCCCGAAGGAATTAACCCCCAAGCGTAGGTGTGAAAACCGTGCCGAAAGCTGAATGGCACCTGGATGAGGTGTCTAGAATGGTGACTCTGGGATACCGGGCGACCTCTCAGAGTACGCAGCCGTATCCTTGCATGCGGAGCTCTACAAGGATGGACGAACCCCTTTCCCTAGCTTCTCGTGGGAACAACAATGACAACACCAAACATAGTTCTAATAAGTGCGGTTCAAAATAACAGAACGCGCAGGGCTCCGGACAATGGTTCGGCCAACAATGCCGACCAATCTAGAGCTAGGGGAGCCAATGAAAATGGATTCAATGCGATGGATCGGCGGGATCTCGCGACCTTTGGATGGGCGTCCGGATTTCGCGCGCGAACTCCGGACCCGTAATCACACACTTAAAAAGTCAAAGCTGCTGACCATCAGGCAGCATATGGTTGAGAGAATACGGATACTATCTGATGCTAAGAGAAGTTTAAAGTGGAGAGAGAGATGGGTCAAAGAAAATCAACAATTTATCTCGGACCCATCTCGACTCTTCGAAGACCCTCCAGTTACTGTCGAACACCCACCCAAACCAGAGGAGGTCGAAGTATTTTGGAGAGAACTCTACGAAGTTCAGTATGGACTGGACGAAGACTCAGAAAATATAAATAGCTTCAAGGAGTTATGTGTTGCCCTCATAACACCTGATAAAGAATGCCCAACCATCACTACCGAGAAGGTGAAAAAGTATTAAGAGGGATGAAGAACTATTCCGTACTGGGACCAGATTGTATCAAAACCTTCTGGTGGAAGAAGTTTTCTTCAAACCATCAGCATTTGGTCCGTATTTTCACCTCATATTTGAAGTCTGAAGAGCCGATTCCAGAGTGGTTGGTGAAAGGGCGCACAATACTCCTGCCGACAATGGGCAACTTAGCTGACCCGAAGAATTACAGGCCAATAACTTGTCTGAACACACTTTATAAGATATTCACAGATATCCTAAATGATAGGATTGTTCGGGCAATTGAACCTGTGTGGAAAGAAATGTATGAACAACGAGGCTGAAAGAAAGGCGTAGCTGGATGTTGGGAGAACCTGCTCATTGATAGATGTGTCTGCAAAGATGCAGCTTTCTATGAGCGTGACCTATCGATGGCCTCGATTGATTATCGGAAAGCTTTCGATACGACCTCCCACAGACTTATCATCTGTCTTTTGGAAATCTTAAAGGTTCATCCGCAAATAGTTGGGTGCATAGAGAGATTGAAGCCGCTTTGGAAAACCAGATTTACTATTTCATCTGGAAAAAATCGTGTGACAACAAACAAGGTCAACTTTCAGAGAAGTGTCTTTCAGGGCGACACCATAAGCCCACTCCTCTTTAGCCTTACATTATTGCCACTATGTCTAGCACTTCGCCATTCCGACGAGTACTTTTGCGGCAAACCTGCATATCAAAAGAACAAGGTCACTCATGTATTTTACATGGACGATCTTGAGATCTATGCTAAAAACAGAGAGCAACTGCATCTAACTCTTGGGATTGTCGAACGATATACTAAGGAAATTGGAATGGCATTTGGGTTTGACAAATGCGCCAAGGTTTAGTTGAAGTGAGAAAAACTTAATGGCATCCCTGAAGATCCTGAGCTCGTTGATAGAAGCGTCATACGACACCTTTGCGCTGGAGAGACTTATACATACCTGGGCGTGCCACAGAGCCGCATTCAGGATGTGACATCTATCAAGGATACTCTCCGAAGCAGATACAAACGTCTCATCCGACAGATTTAGTCTTCCGAATTGTCAGCGAAGAACAAAGTATCTGCAACGAACATGCTTGCCGTCCCGGTTCTACTCTATTCATTTGGAGTAGTTTCATGGACGAAGAACGAGCTCAGATCCCTTGATATCGGGACAAGAAAGGTTATGCACATGAACAAAACCATGCATCTTAAGTCTTCCGTTCCGCGACTGTACATCTCACGCCGTCAAGGGGTCGTGGAATATTGAGTCTTGAATGTCTTCACAACAGGATTTTTCTGGGTACAGTACATAGAGTTGCAAATGTAAGAGACCCTCTTCTTAAAATGGTCAGGAATCACGAAGAAGTGGGCAAAGGAACGCTTCTGTACAAAGCAGCGGAGGAGGCTGCTGAAACACTCGGACTTGACTTCAGTATTAGGGGTGAGCAAAATGCATCAAATCTTATCTATCTCGAGTACTCACTCGTGAAAGCCCGGATTAAGAAAGCACAAGAGAAAAACTTTCGTGAACAGCTCCTAGATAAGAGGATGCACGTTATCTTCCACAGAAATGTGAAGGATCAGTCAATGTCTTGTGAGCTAACGTTTGCTTTCCTTAAATCTCCCGGATTAAAGTCTGGTACAGAGGGTTTCATGTTTGCATGCCAAGACGGTGTCATTTCCACCTTAACATACCGTCGCTACATTTGGAGCCAAGACATTCCCGATGATATCTGCAGGGCATGCCATGCACACCCCGAGCTTTTAGCTAAAATACTATCTAGTTGTCCAAATCACGCGGGAACGACCTACATTCAAAGCCACAATGCGGCACTAAGAGTGCTTTATTACCATCCCTGTCACTCTTACGGCATTAACCTTAATATTGCTCCTCTAAATGTTCCTAGGGAAATTAAGTCAATTGTCGAGAATGGGAAGTGCCGTATATACTGGAACTTTATATTCTCGACAATTGTTTCTGTTGCTCACTCGAGGCATATTCTGTTAAACCAATTGTCCTTATCATCGGCGCTCTTGGAGGTGCCAAGCTTTCCCTTGCTAATGGCCTAAAAAGCATCCCTGCGTGTCAAAAATATGCTAAAACACTTGCGGGAAAAATCCA
>NC_046659.1:101970229-101985473 GCF_010883055.1 Belonocnema kinseyi | reverse complement strand
AAATTAATGTTTCAATAAGTGCAGTACAATTTCCACGAAAGTGACATGTATTCCTAAATTTCGAGTAACGGTTAATGTCAATTGAAAAAAGATTCAAAATACAAAAATCAACGTCAGCACTCCGAAAATAACAGCGTCGATTAACTGGATATAGAAACTTTCTTTAACACTGCGAATATTTTTAATTAGTTTTACAATCATTTTCTATGTAAACTGAAGAGGAAATATTAATAATAAGGTGGTACAATAATCCTGGAAAAGTCGAATGTATCTAAGATTTGGATTTCAATAAAAAGTAAAGTATGATTTTTTACATTTATTTTTGAAAACATACTAAATAATATTAATAATTAAATGTAAAAATAATTACCTGAAAAAACTTTTAATATTAAAGAGTTTAAAATTACTAATTGAATTCAAAGAAATTTATATTTTAAAAAAATGTTAATTAATAATGGATGATGAATATAAAAATGATTGCTTTCATTTAAATTCTTAAACTTTCAACATTAAAAATTTAAAACAGTGTCCTCAAAACCAGGATATTAAAATATCGATTCTATTTTCTTCTCAAACGTTTTAGAAAATTATAATTTATATTTGTTCCCCTTAAAAATATTTTTTTTTAGTTTTACTTATTCAATACATTATTTTTCATAGCGCATCTATTAAATTTTCGAGTTTCGATACCTGCAGAGTGGTTTGAAACACTGTGTTTACACCTCTAGGGTTCAAACAATTTTTACAGCTCTAGAGTAGACACGTAGGTAGGTGGGGACTACAGGTACCTCAATTCGAATTTTCAATAGTTTTGCTATGAAAAATAATATGCCTTACTAGGAATATAACATATTATTTAATGTCGCTAACATATATTACGTTACATCGTCATAAATAACAATTTATTTCAATTTCAATAACATTATATTCATTATATACCATAGTGTAAGTACTCTTTAAACCCAAAAATGGTCTGTTTTAAACTGACGTAATTTAAAAATAACTTCATAACATTTTTCTTATAGTTTAGAAGATTAACCCAGACTTAATAAGTCTATTTTAAACCTTGTATCTTATAAGAAAAATCACGAAATTATTTTAATAAGTTATTAATATAAATATTATTCATTGTGGTTTCAGAAATAGAAAAGGTTATATTTAACTTTGTATTGAAATTAAAATTTTATATTCCACTTTAGCAAGTTTATTGTGTGACGCTTAAATTCATGCTTTTCCTTTAACACTTATATAAATAGCTTGGAAAACTGTTTTCGCATATTACATAAGTGAAATTGATTTAATTACAATAGAGTTTTTAATTAAAATAACATTTTATTTACTGAAAAACTTTTTAAAATTGTTCTAGTCCCATACTCCATAATGTAAAAATAGGGAGGGATGGGGCAACTGACGCCGCACTGGAGATATTAGGAACTAATCAACTTAAGACAGCAAAGGATCACCATGTTTTCCAGATGTATAGGACTGGTATTCAAATAAGACTAATACTTTCTAATTGTGATGAGAATGTAATCATTCACTATTGTTTGTGCGATCAAAATTTGAATTCTCAATTTTTCAACAAAATTCAAACATTTTTGACGATAGCCTTGTAGAGCTTTGAAAAATCTTCATTTTTCCTTTCTTGGCTTTGTTCCATAAAACAGTTTGTCTTACTTCAAATGTTCATTTTAGTTTTTTGGAATTTCAAAACTATAACGTTGGTTAACTAATTGCATTTTTTTTGAGGTTCCTATAAACTGTGTTGCAAAGCTTAAGTTAATCTGATCTGTCATTTAAAAGTTATCATATGAGCGGCTGAAATTAAAAACAGAACATATAAAATTTTGGAGTAAAAATGGAACATAAATTTTTCGAATTTCGATAGATGCTCGAATCATGCCTAGCTTTGGATTATAATTTAATCAAGACGCAAGAGTCTGAAATGAAAACCAATCAAAAAAGCAAAATATAATAGTTTACCAAAACAAATGATAACCGCTATTCTTTTTACAAATTTAATTAATCGAATTATCAATTTTGATGGAAAAAATTGACATTTTTACAAGTTGAAAATAAAATTTTTTTGGAAATATAAATGGCAATTATTCAGAGCGAAATATAAACAATCTGTGTAATGTTAAAGAAATATGCATATAATATTTAAATGGACATACCCGTAAAAAATTAGTCCCTGTAGGTGACAAGCACACAACGCGTTTGTTTCAAAAATTGAAAAATATGTTAAATAAAACATTTTACTGTTCATCTTCATGAACGGTATCATTTATTTGAAAAATAATGTATCTTCAAGATTGACAGATGGGACAATTGTTCCAAAAAATGATAACTTTGCAGTAAACAGAAAATTCGTTTTGAAATACTTCGCCCTGAATGTGATCCTGTGTTATATTTTTAAAGATTTCACAAATATGTCAATAATTTCACAAATGCTATCTAAATATTTCGCAAATATTAGTAAGGATTTTCAAAAGATTAGACAAAGATTCTAATGATTTCTTAACGATTTTCAGGATTTCACAAAGTTTTCAAATATTTTGGATAGGTTTAAAAGATTTTATAAAGGCTTCAATGGTTTCCCAATGATAAATATTTAAATATTAAATATTAAATATTGTACAAGGATTTGAATAATCTCGCAAAGGTTTTATCGTTTTACAAATATTTCAAAAATATTAAAAATATTCTGGAATCAAGTCCAAAGATTACAAATGTTTCGCAAACATTTTTGGTAGATTTTAGAGATTTTACAAAGAAATCAGTGATTTGAAAAATATTATATAATATTTTTAAAAAATTTCAAATATTTCGTAAAGATGTCAGAAAGATTTCGCAAAGAATGAACAAAGATTCACAAATATTTCTTAAGGCTTTCAGTGATTTTCCAAAGATTTAAAAGAGTTCGTGAAGATTTTAAACATCTCGCAAAGATTTCGGATAGATTACCAATATTTCAACGATTTTGTAAAGATTTCACAGAGATTACACTAATTTTTTTAAATATAAAGAAAAGATTACGCAATGATTAAACAAAGATTTTAATAATTTCACAAATATTTCAAAAATATTGCAAAGATTTTCAAATATTTCACAAAAATGTGGTGAAAATTTTTAATATTTCGCAAAGATTTCATAAAGAGTTCAATCATTTTTACAAGTATTACCAAATATTTCAAACAAAATTCAAATATTACAGAAAGATTTCACACAGGCATAAATTATTTTCTCATTATTTCACCAAAATTTTGAGATATATTTGAAAGATATAACAAAAACTTCAATGACTTTAGAGGAAAAAAATGATTTTGAAAAGATTTTCAACGATTTCACAAAGATTTCAATATTTTTTCCAAAGAAATAGCAAAGATATTTAAGTTTCCGCAAAGAGTTCAGATAGTATTATAGGATTTTACAGACTTCAATGATTTTGGAAAGATTTTAACAATTTAAAAAATATACCAAGTACTTTGTAAATATGTCGAAATTATTTTAATGATTTTCCAAATATTTTGTAAAGATTTTAAATATTTCGCAAAGATTTGAAACAAATTTAAATCATTTTAACAAATATTAGCAAATATTTCAAAAAGTTTTCAAAAATTTTGGATAGGTTAAAAAGATTTTACAAATGCATAAATGTTTCCCTATAATTTCCAAAATGCCAATTTTTTATTTTAACCCAATTTTATACAACGTTCATATCAAATTTGTATATCTTTTTGGTAGAACAACTTGTTTAAATGTCGACGTCTTGAGGCCCTCTGAGTTATAAAAAACAGTTTTTAAATCGATGTCTGTCTGTCGTAGTCGTTGTAGGCGCAATCGTTGTCGTTGCAGTCTGTGAACACGGTAACATTTGAAAGAATTATCCTATTTTATTACTATTCGGAATACCTTATAAATATGAGAAAAAAGGATGAATTCGTCATCCAATTATTTCAGATAAAATTTAAAAAAATTTGAACATTTTTAGAAATTTGGAGAGCACTTTTGTTATAAATTTCAAATTTTCATGTACGTTTGTTCGTAGTACAATAAAATATGAATAATTTACCCTTATATGTTTTTTAGATAAAAAGAAAACTAGTAAATTTATAGCATTTTCAAAATTCAAAAAGAAAACGACAATAAAAATTTTAAGTCAAAAAAAGCACGAGAAAAATAAAGTTGAAATTAGAAAAACGTTTCTTTTTGGAAGCCCCACATGACTATAATAACTAATTTTTGAATTTTTTGTTTTTGAAAAATCGAAAATTCAAATCTTGGTCGCACAAAAAGTAATGAAACATCAAAAATTTGATTTTTCGGTCTAACTATACAAGATACAAAACAAGGATAAATTCCCAAACAAACGTGAATTTAGAGAAGATCTGCGAATTTCGCATTAATAATTTGTTGATAGAACGTACTGTTTTTGTTAGAATCGTAACAAATATAATATTTGATAAATATTTTTTTTAAACTGTCCGCAATGTGCAGGGCGAAATACAGAAATAAATAATATATTCATTTAACGTTTGAAGCACGAAATTCTTGAGAAGAATGTGTTGGTTAAACCCACGAGAGTCTTAACAAAAAATAATTCATTGATTAATAATGATTGATAAAATAATTTAAAGCAAATTATTTTAGTTTTTGACTGGTAAATGAATGCAATTATTCAGTTTGTGGCAAATACCAGTGGCAGCGTATTTATTTCAAGATCTTATTGAGATGATGACGCGTTTCGGTACAGATCTGTACCCTTATCAAATCGTAGTTGCATTTCTTAACAAAAGTTTGTTGAAGCTTTTTGGAGAAACATCTTGTATTTGAATTTAGATTATTAATAATATGGTTAGGTAGTATATTGTAATCTTTACATCGAAAATAAAATCTTCTTTTTTTTGCGGTTTTCGGACTAAAAGGAGAGCCTTTTCCATTCCTTTACAACACTAACAGTGTAGAAATCGTGACCTTCTCCAAGTCTTTTGTAAAAACTTCTATCGTTGTTCATGATGTTGTTTTGTTTTAAGCTACTTAATCAATGATTGATAAAATAATTTAAAGCAAATTATTTTAGTTTTGGACTGGTTAATGAATGCAATTATTCAGGTTGTGGCTAATACCAGAGGCAGTGTATTTATTTCAAGATCTTGTTGAGATGATGACGCGTTTCGGTACAGATGTACAAAATAACATCATGAACAACGATAGAAGTTTCTACAAAAAACTTAGAGAAGATTACGATTTCTACACTGTTAGTGTTGTAAAGGAATGGAAAAGGCTCTCCTTTCAGTACAAAAACCGCAAAAACCAAAGAAGATTTCTTTTTCGATGTACAAATTACAATATATTATTCTAATTAACCATATTTAATAATTAACCATATTATTAATAATCTAAATTTCAATATAAGATGTTTCTCCAAAAAGCTCCAACAAACTTTTGTTACGAAATGCAACTACGGTTTGATATGGGTACAAATCTGTACCGAAACGCGCCATCATCTCAATAAGATCTTGAAATAAATACGCTGCCACTGGTATTAGCTACAAACTGAATAATTGCATTGTTTAATAATAAATTTGTAAATATTTTCTGATGATTTGAATTTTCGACTTTTCAAGAAAATTCGAAAAGGTGTTATAAAAATCTTGTGAAGCATAAAAAAGCAAAGTTTGTTTTATCTTGAATTTTTTATATCATGCGTTGTTTGGATTAAAATTTTCATTTTCCTTTTTTTTCTTTTGAATTTTATAAATGCTGTCACCCTGGTGATTTTTACTTCTCAAAAAAAGTATTTTCAAATTTTTATCAAATATGGCTTAGGACATTTGCAGAGTATACATATAAAATCAATCGAATCAATAAATTTTTTCAAAATATATCATGCTGAAACCCTTCGGACAGACACATTATAGAAAACCAGTTTTTTAGGTTCAGAATGTTTCAAACCGTGGAACCTTCTTTGATGTGAACGTAAAACAAATTTCAAACGCTTCATATTTTTCTTTAAACATGTAAGTTTCGGCTTGCCCCCATTGAAGAATTGTCAACAACATATTTGATTTTGCAAGCTAAAGAGACAAGTTTTCAATCGAAAAATATAAATTTTCCACAAAAAAGTTCATTTAAATTAAATACTTGACTTTGAGATTGTAGATGTCGGTTTTAAAATATTTTTGAAAACAATTTAAAGATAGTAATTATATTCATTCTATGCAATATACAATTACAAACATAATGGTATGTATTCTATTTTATATTAGTTTTTTTAAGTTATCGAAAAAACTGCTTTAGCAAATAAAAATTGCTTGAACAATTACAGATTGGTTAAACATTAGAAGAAATATCTCAACATCATCATTTATTCAAAAAATGCAGCATATGACTAAAGATATGATAAACGTAGATGCGGTACGAGGCGTCAGAGTGGGGAATTATATATATAGAACATCACATTTTCTGTCCTATCGAGGTGCTGCCCTCTTCGTACTACGAAGTCGAATTCTTGCTTTCTCATTCTTAGTAAAATATGACGGTAAAGCAGTAGAAAGATTTTTTGAGGTTAGAAAAGTTTGACATGTATCTATCGCTAAATTTTTTCAGATCTGAAGCTTGATCCAGGTTTTCGGTACAGTCTTTTTTTTAATTATAAAAAAAATGTTCTCGAAAAATCATATTTTTAATTTAAAACAAAGTATTATAGAAAGACATTTTGAGATAAACAAGCGCTGAAAACCTTTTTCTTTGACAAATATATTTTTTTAAATTAAATAATCAAATGTTTATACCAAAGAAACAACTTTTTAAATGTTTGATGTGTTTATACATTATTGTTTAAATTTCAATTTAAAATAATTAAAACAAAATATATTTCTGGATAAGATATTTTGGTCGAAAATGTTAATATTGATTAAGACACAATTTTATTTGGGGAGTTTTATTATTTGGGAATTTACAAATTCGTTAATATTATAAACTGTTCAGGAATTTTATTAGTTTTGGAATTGTATTTTTCGGGACGGAGAGTTTTACCGATTCGAGAATTTGATTTTTCGGGATATTTCAGCCGTCCCCACAGAATTACAGAAAATTTTCTCCAATTATAATTTCGGCCCTCGATCTTGTTGATTTTTTCCTACAGCATTAATAAAAAAAAATGTATGGAAATTTTTGATATCACAAATTTAAAGATAATCACAATAAAAAAATTTTTAATTCGCTGTACATGAAATTTTTATTCTTGGATCTTGGCAATTTTTTTTTTAATCCATTTCAAGTCACTGGTAAACGGAGGTGATTTTGTCTTAGAAAATAAGTGATTAAAATTTGAAAAAATTGGGTAGGCTTTTTTGACATCTAGTTATGTAAAAAAGGTAAACTTCAGAAAATTTAAAAACTAATTTAAGAACTATTTATACTCTTTTAAGATACCAATACAATTTACACAACAATAATTGTAAAATTTGCAAATTTTTAGGCCTTCAGTTTAAGAACTTGAATTTTAACGTGAAAATTGCGTCATTTTTAGAATACAGCCTAATTGTTTGAATTTTCAGAATTTTCGTTATAAGTTATAGGTTAGGTCAAAAATAACATTCAGGGATTCGAAATTGTTCCAACGCGAAAAAGTTTTAATTTAAAATTTTAAATTGCGAAAATACACAAGTTTCCATGTTCATTTGCAATCCAGCGAGTCACTTTCTTTCGCTTCTTTGGAAAGTCGATCTTTTGCTTTCAGTTCAGCATTTAGTTTGCATTCTACAAAGGTTTCTTGTTTTAAATATAAATTAATTCAAACATTTCATTTGTTTTTCACGATTGTAATTTATAACTCCTAAAATGGAATAATTGTAGCTTAAACATGAAAAAGTATAGACTTATTTCAAATTTAAAGAGGTTCTATCACATATATTGAACTTTTAAAGCCTCTGAACTTTTTTAAGGTTTTTAAAACTTTTTGAAAAACTTTTTTTAACAATTTTGGTTGTGATTTCTTAATCAAAGAATAAGTGCTATTTAGTCTCCAGAACAGCAATTTCAAAAATATTTAAAGCCTTAATAGTTCAGACATTTTAAATTTGTAGTCTTCAGTATATTGAATAATTTCAAATTTAAAGCTATTTAAATATGTTATCTGAATTTTTGAATGGAAAGTGTTCGATAATTTTAGATTGAAGCCTCTCAAATTATTTAGTTACAAATTAAAATCGTACAACTTCAAGTTTTCTTATTTTTTTATCATTTGTCACCCCCACAAATTATTATTATTATTTTTTTGTTGTAAGAAAATAACGCCTGATTTTTGTAAAAATTAGCAAATATATATTAAAGATTCACTCAAGGTCATTTTTGTTCAAAAAACTTGTTCCTGAATAAATTGACTCTTATTGTTTCTGATTTCGTTCTGTCACTCAGGGATTGTATTTTTCATAGAAAACATTGAAATGTGGTTTTTTTCACGTTTATAAAATTATAATTGAAGGTCACTCGGGGTAATTTTCTGTGAAAAATATTGCCTTACAAAAAATATTTGTCAAGCAATAGAATGGATTTCTTCGCCCGAGATACAAACGTAAATTGTACTATAGTAAAAAAACTGGAAAAATTTAGACGAAAGCCAAATTTGGTAAAGAAAACAAACTTTTGTCGACCTACAAATACTAATTTTATTCCCCGAAAGATTTTTCAAAAATCTCTTCGAACCACTTTTATTGCAACAATTTAATTGAAGAAAAATATTTGTTATAAAAATAAAAACAGTACAATTTTTACATATAATTCTACAATGAAAAAAATGTGTGTCGAAGCAAAATCCTATCCGACTATTTTTTCGAAAGTTATTCGATATACAGACAACCACAACATCAATAACAACGACGACGTAAATGCTAGAGAGACAGACAGATACCGACGTAAAAACTTGTTTTTCTGACTCAAGGAGCCTCAAAACGTCGAAATTTCATGAAATTCGCGAAAGTCATTTTTCGCATAAAACTCTTCTCATTATGGATGAGAATGTGATAAAATCATGGGGCCTTGAAAAAGTAGCGTTTTTCGACTATTGACTTTTTTCCATATCAAGCTTTTTTTGCTTCAAATGTCCATTTTCGTTTGGTTTTTTGGATTTTGAAAATCCTTTAACTTTGGTAAGTTTGATTTCAAAGTCAAAGACCAATTCAATCCGACCAGTCTTTCGAAAGTTATCCGGTAAACCGACAACAACGACGACGCCGGACAGACAAACAGACCCCGACATAAAAGCTTGTTGTTCTGACTCAAGGGGCCTCAAAACGTCGACATTTGATAAAATCCGAAAAAGTTATTTTTTATAAAAAACTAATACCTTCTCATTTTGAACGAGAATGTAAAAATTATCAACAAGATTTGTAGAAAATCTTTCAAAGAATAAAATGATTGTCCCGTAAGTTAGAACCGAAATCAAAATGATATAATTTACATATTTTACGTTAAAATTTGAACTAATTTAATTCGAAAGCCTTAGTAGTGACACAAGTGCAAACGATCGAATTAATAACTTCTTAAATGAACGAAAAAGTACATAACTCAAAGAGAGAGTTTAAAAATATTTTAAAACATTTCAAAAAATTGACAATATTAGAAAAAATCTGGAAACTCTTAAAACAATTTTGTGTGCAGGATTTTACAAAAGTGTTAGGAAAAATGGGAATCAGTCTAAAAGACATTTAAAAGTTCCGAAAAATTCAAAGAATAATTTTAAAATATTTGAAATAATTTAAAAGAGAAATGATACTTTTGATGATTTTAAAATATTTTGAAATGTTAACTTCTTATTTTAAAAAATTACATAATTTTAAGAGGGGGTATAAAAATACGGCACCACTGAAAAAATTCCCGAAAGGGATGAACGAAAAATGCCAAAAAATGAAATCTCCGGCACCTGAATAATAATTTTATAAAAATTGTATTAAAAAACACGTGCGCTTTGAAATAAAAAACGTTCAGCCTAAATTTTCTTCGTACCCACATAATAACATTTTTGAAACAAACTTTGCAGGATTCAATTCAACAACGATTTATATCAAAAAAAATTTTTTTTTATTAATAATAAATTCGATTTTTTAGAACTTTTTTATATTTTTTCAAATACAATGCACATTTTCAAACAGAATTTTTCATAGAGAAATATATATTCGATTATTGTAGTTTAAATAAATAAATAATATTTAATAAAAAATTTTTCGAATTGTTTAAATTCATGAATTTAATAGTTCGGATATTTTATAATTCAGCCATTTTCTTTAGGGATTTTTCAAATTCGGTAATATCTTATTATCCGGATTTTTATTTATTTTATTTTTTGTGAATTTTCTAATTCGACTTTTATATTTAGGGACTTTTATAAGTTCGGGAATTTTATTCCTTGATTATCTTTCAATTTACGAATTTTACAGTGTCGGGAATTTTAGATTCTGGGATTTTTCAGGCGCTTCTTCCGAAAAATAAAATTCCCACATCACTGTAAAAATTCTGAAATTATAAAATTGTCGAAATATAAAAGTTCCGAATTGGAAAATTCTAGACAATTTACAATCTTACCGAATTTGACAATTACCGACAGAAAATTTCCGAAATATGCAATATTCGGGCTAGACAAGTCCCTAATTTGCACAATTAAAGAATATTTTGTTTAATATAATAATAGAATACTTATACCAAAGAAAAAACATTTTTAATGTTTAAAGTTTCTAAAAATTATTGTTAGAATTTGAAATAACAATAATTGAACAAATATATTTTTGAATAAAAAACTGTCCAGAATTTCATTATTCTAGCACTTTTTTGCAGAATTTTACATAAATTTTACAGCAAAATGGGGATCATTATAAATATACTTAAAAGTTCTGAAAACTTAAAAAATAATTTGAATTATATATATTTCGAGTAAGCTGTGGTAATTATAATAATTTAAAGTTTATTTTCAAATATATTTTATGGAATATGATATTTTTATGAATATGCCGATAAAATTCTCTTCTTCTAATTTTGTTTGCCAATGCGAAACGTAATCTGGCTTGAAACTGCCGCCTTAACACCTAAAGACCGAAAAAACAATTTTCCTATCATTTGGAATTATAATTATATTTTTATAAAAACGTTCGAACATGTAATAATTAAGGAATTGGAAAATACATACGAGAACTTGTTTAGACGAATAGTCTAAAAAAATCCATAGAAATTGCAGACCACAAAAATAAAAATAAAACATAAACAATATTAATGAACTATACATAGACAATATATAGAATGAAAATTATAAGTAATAATTTTAGAATTAGTGGAAAATATATGAAACCGTAATATAAATTACTCATCGACTTTTATTTGTGGTATTTATTGAAATAACTATGTTTTGCAAAGTTATAAATGTACAAATGTTTTGATTAAAAATTTACTTTCAATCCGAATGGTTCTTGTTTGAGCTAAGTTACTATCAGTGCGCCTCGAGGGGCCTACTGAGAGTTGCTTACGGCGCTCCAAGTGGCGGTTGGCAATATATAGCAATGAGACTTCGTGGGTGCTATCTACGGGTGGCGGTGTGTAGAGGGGAAGTGACTTTTTTCGCCGGACGCGCCATCTATATTTATGGCGGTCAACTAAGCCCGCACCGCATCTACGTTTATAATATCTTTGATATGACACCGATATAAGAAAAAAGTGGACAGCTCTTGCTGAATTTTTAGAAATTTTGAAGTTAAACATTAGTTAATTGTTTAAAAAATCACACAGTATTTAAGAAAAAACCTACTGCTCCAACAAATGACTAGCTGTTACATTTAATTTTTAAACTACGATTATTTTAAATATTTTTTGGAATTACTGTAAATATCCGTACACAGAATTTTTAAATCTTGATAAAAATGGTCTTAAAGATATTCAAAATTCGCTAACTTTTTGAATTCTTATCAAAAATGGATGGCTAAGGAACTTCACCTTTAGTTTAGCATACTAAAAGAGTGTAGTGAGGCCAATATAATAGAATAATTTTTTTCAAAAGTGATCGTTCTCACAGAAAGACATACATACAGACAGACGAACATACAGCTATTATACATTATATATTATACACATTTTACATGAAATACTAGTGCGCTAACAAAAGTTGTTTAGTACAATGAAGGCCATCTGACTACTAAGAGCTGTGACTTTGGGGTCAATTTTCAAGGTCATTTAAAGGTCAAAGTCAGATTTCAAAATGGGAACCTCTATTTTTGATATTGAATTCGAAAAAGGGGAAAATTTTACGTCCGAAAAAAAGTTTTTAATTATTTAGAGTGACTTTCGGAAGCTCAAGGGTAAATCTTGAAAAATCGTCCAGAAGCTCTTTTCTTTTAACTTTTGAGGAATTATACGCATACAAATGTTTGGGCATGCTTGGGGGTAACGAACTGGACCATCTGGTCCTTGAGGCAAGGGAACTCACGGCAAACTAGCACCCCAAACATTTGTTCGCACATAAACCCTCAAAAGTTCCAAGAAAACAGCTTCTGAACGATTTTTAAATATTTAACCCTGAACTTCTAAAGGTCATTTCAGTAAATAAAAATATATCTTTTTGGACCATAATGCCAGTGAAACACGATAAACGTTCGCAGTTTCTAAAAATTTAAGAAAAGTTAGAAAGGCTGCTCATAACTGGCGCAGTGCCCTCCCTTCTATAGCCATTTCTAAAATTCAAGCCGCGTGACCGATGGAGGTAAAAGGTGCTGCAGGGGGCTTGTGGTGGTCACTTAGGCGTGACCAAGCAGGAGCGCTGCGGTAAGGCACTCTACCGTAACGGCCTACCTGTGTATATGCGTCACGACGTTCCAACAGTTCACTAAAAACGGGGGACACATCCGTATTAGCACGGCAAGAACTCAAGCAGAGCAGAAGTGGGGATCAGATGCATACTGAAGCCGATGGGACTAATCGGATTATTTCGTGCGATGTTGACATAAGCTTATCATTGGAAACAGCGTTATCTGATCAATGAATATATATCGACAAGTTATTGGAGCAGTATTCATGAAAAATAGCAGTGTATATAATTTTATTTTAACCAGAGATTAAATATAGATTAAACTATGGTGTAAAATTAATGATTTACTGTAAGATTTATCGTTAATATTTTATTCAAATTCAAATTCCTTCTAAATAGTTTCAAATTGGTGTCGTTGTCGTAGCTAATAGTAGTCTCCACGACTCGACGAAGAAAAATGAGAAGTATTGGATAAACAGCAATAAACAAAGAGTAGAAAGAGAGTTCCTGTCAAAGTTCAGAGATCGAAGTTCCACTGTAGTACTTTGAATCTCAGACTGTCAATTATTGACGAGGGATTAGTGGAAACTGTGTTTTTCTTGAGTCTAATATTTATAAATGGAAGTTATTTTTTGTTCAATAATTTATATGTATGACTGGTTTTGAAACAGCCCGATTATTCAAGACAAAGCTCTCCTTTTAAATGAGATGTTTAGTTGACTGCAAACGTTTGAAGTATTAGAAAAAATATTTTTTACCATGCATTAAAATCTACCGGAAAAGGTTTATACGCCCCTGACTATTTACATCCGGAGCGGGTTATAGTAAGTTAATGGGAACCCACCGACATTTTCAAAATCGGCACTATAAACGAGTTTTACTGCATTTCTAAAACAAAACACCAGGAAATACAGGAAATGTGTTTCTGGAAAATTTGAGCCTTGATTGATTCAATTCGAAAAATGTTTTGACAAATTTGGGAAAAATGACTGTACGAAAAAAATTCATTATAAAATAAAATTGATAAAATAATTACTTTTCGGGAGGATAAAACTTATTCAATAAAAGTAATGTTACTTTTAATCAAAAGTAACTGATAATATAATTTCAATTTTTAAAATCATACGAAAGATTTATTTTCTTTAACATTTGTTTTAAAGTATAAAAACGTCAAAAATTGTTCACCATCTCTGGCTTTTGCATATTTGTCCACCATCATTCTCCACAACTCCTTTTATTTCCCATTACCCACCATAACCCCTGAACCTCTGAACATCCCTTCCTTCTGTACCATATCCTTCCATCCTTTTTCTGCTTCCTCTGTTTATCCTCCTGTCCTTTCCATCCCCACTATCCCTCTTCATTATTCCCCTCAATTCACTATTATTTAACTCTTTTTGCACCATCTCTCCTCAACCCTTCGAAGATTTGTATTACAGTGGTAAAACTTACCACTAAAATTGATGAAAATCACGAGGGCAAGCAGCAAAGTTCTGAAAGGGAACTTCATTCTTCTTCTCCAATTTCGTAAAACATAACTGATAAATCTGTGCAGTCTACGTGGTAAAAGAAATACAAAATCTTATCAACTCGAACAAACTATCGCAGGCAGCGTGTTATAGACCTTGGTCTCTTTTCTTCTACAAGCACCCGGAAAATACGTATCTATCAATGTTTGTCTAAAAATTCTAAAAGATATCTAGATTATAAAATGTACGGAATTAGTAAAAGAACAAAATATTTTAAGATCTATTAAAAGAAAAAAAAATTGAAACTAGGCGATGACTTATTATTATTACTATTATTATTAAAGGGAGAAGCTATAGGCTTTAGAAGCTATGATCATGGTTCCTTAAAGCAACCCATCCCGGCGCAATTGAAACGTATACAGCATCCACTCCTGCTTCTTCTATCCTAGAAGGTATGGAAGAGTGGGAAATTTACTCAAGATACTTTGTACAACACTGTTCCTTGGAGTCCCTTCTCTAGCCGGACTCTTTTAATTCAAAATTGAAATTAGTCCAAGTTTATCATAAAGATAATTTATTTTTAAAAAGACGATTTTTTAACAAAATAGTTTAATTGTAAAAAAATTAACATTTTTACCTTTCGTAGAGAAGACATATTTTGAATGCAAAAACTATCAGGCATACTTCATAGAATGACAAGACCTTAGAAAAATTATCATGATAGTTAAATTTCTGTACTCAACGATCTGCGGTTGTTAAAATAAAAGACTTTTTTTCTGCAAAATTCTAGTTCTACAAATTTATAATCGATTCTTGATCCAGATTTACTGACGTCTTTTTAATAAACATCATCATTTTCAATACTCATTCTTAGTGAACGGAGCTAACAAGGAAACTATCCCAGGTGTCCCTCACCGATTTTGATGAAACTGCAATATGTTGTAGTACATCGAAAAATAAGAGACACGTATTTTTTTTATCGGCC
>NC_046659.1:101965459-101970129 GCF_010883055.1 Belonocnema kinseyi | reverse complement strand
TAACCATATTCAGCAGAAACTCTTGGTACAGGGACCCTCTATCCGCAACCCGAGGACGCGTTCGGTGGCTTTGTCATAGGCCCTTCGGTTTGATTCTAGAGGTTTTTGACATATCTCAAATCATTTGAAATCTTTTTTAATTTGATCTCGAAATCCTGAAAAATTATTAGATTCATATAACCTCAAAACAAATAAGAAAAGAAAACTAAAAAATAGTGATTTGAATTTCTTATTTTGTTTAAAGTAATGTTTTTTCCTTAAAATTATAATTTGCATACATTTTTAATTATTCTCGGCTGAAAATCTTTTTCCGGTACATTTCTTACAATTGTGTTGAAAATTCATCTCCTTGGCTTAATAATTCATCTTCATTTTTGAAAATTTCATCTACTTTGTCGAAATTACCATTGTTAGATTGAACCTTAAAATATTGTTTGCCTTCGGATTCAACTATTTTATTGAAAATTCGTATTTTTGAATAAATTGAAATTCGTGTTTTAGGGTGAATTGTTTTGTATAAATTCAATTATTTTTGATTAAGAACTGAAATACTCTTTAATTTAAATACATAACTTTTTGTATAAAATTCATCACGTTTGGAAAACATTTTTTTCGGATGAAAATACGACTGTTTAAAAATTATATTATATTCTACTATTTCGCATTGCGTAGTATAAAGAATAGTAATATTGATTTTAAAAATGAGCGATCAATGTCTACATGCTCTCACTTCGTCTCCCATTCTGACCCGTACAAACCTACTCCAATCGCCTTTCTTTTAAATTTTTCGGAGATATTCTTATTCCGTCAATCCTTTGACCATCATATACCATCTATTGTGCCTCGAATCTATAATCTTTGTCCATCTATCTTTTCCTTGTTTTACTAATAGCTCTAACTGTATGTCCTGTTACTCCATAACTCCTCGTATATGAAAAACCCTTCTCATTTCTTCTTCCCATTTTAAATTCCTCGAGTTGCCTCTCGTCTCATTGTTCCGAATTTCGTCCAAACATGCTTGTGTTATTCTACTTCCCTCTACACTTTTTAGCTTCTCTTCAAACCTCCAGGCTCTCTTAATTTGTCTAGTAACCATTATTCCTCTGGAACTCTTCCCATATCATGTATTCTGGGCAACTACAGCTAACCCCTATTACCCACCTCAGAAATCTCTCATGTATGCTCACTTTTCTATGTTCCTTGCACCCCCAAACCAACGTATCAAACAACCAGACCCGCATTCTTCAATCGTTCTTTAACCTTCTCTTTCTTATACCTTATACTTGACCCATAACTTTACTAGCACATTCAGTTCTTTTCCTCACCTGCAACTCGCTTCCCCCTTCTACCTTCAACCAAACATCTAAGTAACAGAACTCCTTCACAATTTCCGTTTTTTATCCGTTCATCTTCCAAAGGTAATTGATTTTGCTTTTTATATTTCTAAAGCACATCACCGTTGTGTTATCTCCATTTATCCATCTTTTTGTCTTCCATTTATCCATCCCTCACTTCTTCTCATCCATACTTCATCGCTTCGTTCTCCGTCCCATCTTCCCCTGTCGCCTTGTTTATTTTTAGCTTATCTATTGACTCATATACTTCTTCTCTTCTTATTTCGTTTCCTTCCTCCATTTCTCCTTGTAAAATCCATTTCTTTTCCCCTTTAATCTTAATTTGCTCTTTAAGACCCTTGAAGTAATCCATCCGCCCCTCCATTTCTATTTGTTCTATTTCCATTTGTTTCTATTTGTTCATTCCTCGTCTCATCAGCCTCTCCTCACCCCTTCTCTTTCTTCTTCAGTATCTAGCTCATCCTTTACCTTCTTAATCGACCCCTTCCACACTTCAGTTAACGAGTCTACTCCCTTCTCTTTTTCATGCCTTACCTTCTTCTTTCCATCTTTTGTTTAAACTCTTTTAATTTATCTTCCCTACAGAATCCAATTTTAGTGTTCCTTTTTCTCCCTATTACATTTCTCCCTCTGCCGCTCTTATTGACGCCTTCTTTCAGTGCAGCTACGACCAGAAAGTTCTAAGACCCTCTTCCATTCCCTACCTTCATACTCCCTATCATACGCCGCATTTTTTCTTCAGCCAAGATGTAGTCAATTACTGTTGCTCCCTTTCCTATAAATGTGATCTTCCCTTTTTTATCTCTTTTCATATTGCCATGTTGTCTCCCGATGTTGGGAGTTTCTTATATATGCCTCCTTGTCCTTATCCCAAATCCCTTCCCTTGTTCGCCAGTCCATGCATTTGAGCCACCTTGTATTAACACCATTTTTTCCTTATTTTCCTCCATACACCTCCTAATAGCCCTTCAGCCCTTCTTTTGTTTTCTAGGTACACGAACCACCGCTATTTTGACTTTTGCTGCTATAATCCTTCTTACCACTGTTCTTTCCTTTTCCCGCGTATCCCCATCTTCTCTCCCTTTAACTACTAGTCCCTTTCTCACCCCTGAAACCATGCCTACCAACCCTCTCCCTTTAACGTGTTCTTTTCTTCCTTCTTGCATTTTTCACACGTAACCTTTCAACAACAGCATTTTTATTCCTGTCCAGTCCTTCTCATCTGCCCAGGTTTCGCTCATCATAATTACATCCCACTTTTCTAATTCCCCCGAAAATCCTTTGTTCTTGTTCTTTCAACCCGACACATTTTAGAAAGATATTTTCACGCTTCTCTCTTCCCTCCCCTCTTCTTCCCTCCTCAATTTTTCCCTTCGCCGTTTGTAAACCCCTCTGTTTTCTATCTAGACTCTTTTTCGTCTCCCTCCCCCCCACCTTCCCTAGAAATTTCCTTATTTTTTTTAATTCTTCGTCCCTGCACCGTTCCTCCCCATTTATCTGTTACCTTCCTCTCCCTATTTATACCATGTGCACATTTTTTCTCACTTTCCAAGCCTTCTGCTCTATTTGACATCTCCTTTTCCTCTCCCTCCATATCAAATCTTTTTTAATTCTTTCCCTTCTTCCTTTCAATAATTGTTTGTTCTGAATAATTTTCTTTTTGTCCTCTGAATCCCCACTTTTACTAGAAACATTATTCGAAATTTTTATTTTGTGTTAAAAATTATTTTGTCTTCTTAATTAAAAAACAACACGCATTTGAATAGCGCAATTGTGAAACATTTTCATCTTGAGTCCAAAGGGCTCTACTCATTTTTTAAACAGCCGCTAAAAATAAACTAATGGTCTCAGCGTCATGCTCAAAGTCCTAAAGGGTAGCTAAACTCTTCAACTATAGACAAATGTTGCAAGAGACCTGCTCCCTTGGCATTTAGGTACTTAAAATTTCATTACAAAAGGTCGTTGGATCCCGAAGACCTAGGTGTGGTAAACAAGGGTAAATATTAGTCTTTTGAACTTTATTAACAATTTTGCAACATGACCTTCTTACTGTGATAATAGGGTCAATAATAAAATACTATTGCGTCTCTTTCTTAAACGTTTATATTATACATGTTTTTGACTTTAATAGCCTTTATTTAATTTATTATGTATAATCCTAACTCAACTTATTTATTTCTATCAAGCAATTAGTTGTTCTCCGTTTTGAATAAGGAAATATATCTCTTTCAATCGAATTAGTAATTTTCTACTACAGTTTCTTGACTCAACTTCCGCTAATCGACTCTGAAAAATCAAACTTTCAGTTACTTGAATGCTATCAATTTTTATTCAGGGAGACCTTAAAGTATCTTTTGCACTAGAAAAACAGATATACAATTAAAAAGACCTTCATTAGGCACTGAGGTTCAAACTCATTTAAGTTGTTCCTTACTTGAGACAAAAAACTTTTTTTAAGTTGCCTAAATAATTTCGATTTTCTATGGAAAAAAAAACTATTAAACAGAGAAAATTTAAAAAATCGAAGAGAGAACTCTGTGGAAATGTAGCACATAAAGACTCTGGAGAAGCATAATTAACTTGAAGGCCACTGATCATATGTTATTTTACAATTGTACAAAATTCTTCTGTTGATTAACCTTGTTCAAAATAGAAGGAGGGGATATTTGAAAATTGAGGCAAATTTTATCAACCGTTGCATTTCACAATATGAGTATTTTATGGTTTAAATAGAGTTAATGATGTTTCACCATCCCGTCTTTGATTAGACATTTCTGTTTTTAACGTTCACCATGCTTATAACTTGAAAAAAATATTATACACAGTCCTAAATAAGCTATTGCATTTTTATCAGGTTGTTAGTTGTTTTTCACTATTAAATTAGGAAATATCTTGACTTTGTACTAATAAAATCCGTCAAATGTTACTACCCCTTGCTTAAATATTACCAATTTTTATTTCTTGAAATTTGTTAACAAATTTCTATGGAAGCACACAAAACTGCCAAGGATCAAGTTGATGCAACCCATCGATCAAAATAATATAACGTTATGATATCTTTATTAATGATCAAGTTGATTTGAGTGTCGAAATGAATTATTATCTGTCTTGAAATTTATACTGCTCAATACATTATGAAATTATTTAATCTTCTGACCTCATTGATGATCAACAGAAACAGTTTAAAATTAAATCCTTAATTCGATTTAAGAAAAAAAGTTTACTTACAAGGAAACTATCCCAGGTGTCCCTCACCGATTTTGATGAAACTGCAATATGTTGTAATACATCGAAAAATAAGAGACACGTATTTTT
>NC_046659.1:101964083-101965359 GCF_010883055.1 Belonocnema kinseyi | reverse complement strand
GCCAATGAAAATGGATTCAATGCGATGGATCGGCGGGATCTCGCGACCTTTGGGTGGACGGAGCAACTGAATCACGACTTGCTAAAGTGCTGGGATGCGAGTTTGATACGTGAATGGGGTTACATGGCACGGCTGCATCCTCTGTGGTGCTAGAAACACCCCGAGCTATCGCACTTTTCGCAGCAACGTCTGCGAAACCATGCTAAACTACTACGTAAAAGGGGCTATGTAAGCGGAACGCCTACTCTACCACAGCTAGAACAAGCCGGCAACAAAGAAAGAGAGGCGACACTAAGACCAACCGCGGGCAGGCATCCAATAGATGAAGAGCGATGCTCTACGACCCGGAGAAACATCAACACCAAGGTTTCTCTCAAGCCTAAAGATCTGGCTGAAATGGATGACGAGCTTTGTGGACATTTTTCCGCTGAATCCGACCTCTGGACTATCAATTATTGTGTGTATAATGCAGCGAAAGCTTTGGCCGATGCGAACCGTAAAACAAAACCAACGGCTGATCATAAGACCAAAAGATGAATGCATCAACTTGCCATAAAGATAGGCTGGGCAAGACAGTACGCGTCCCGCATTCAATGTGTGATTGACTACATCACATCTGACAGGAATTTTACCGCCAAGGTTCGAAAGTTCGCGCGCGAACTCCGGACCCGTTATCACACACTTAACAAGTCAAAGCTGCTGACCATTAGGTAGAATATTGTTGAGAGAATACGTATACTATCTGACGCTAAGAGAAGTCTAAAGCGGAGGGAGAGGTGGGTGAGAGAAAATCAACAGTTTCTCTCTGACCCATCTCGACTCTTCCAAGACCCTCCAGTTACTGTCGAACACCCACCCAAACCAGAGGAGGTCGAAGTATTTTGGAGAGAAGTCTACGAAGTTCAGCATAGACTTGACGAAGACTCAGAAAAAATAAATAGCTTCAAGGAGTTATTTGTTGCCCTCATAACACCTGATAAAGAATGCCCACCTATCACTACCGAGGAGGTGAAAAAAGTATTAAGAGGGATGAAGAACTATTCCGCACCGGGACCAGATTGTATCAAAACCTTCTGGTGGAAGAAGTTTTCTTCAACCCATCAGCATTTGGCCCGTATTTTCACCTCATATTTGAAGTTTGAAAAGCCGATTCCAGAGTGGTTGGTGGAAGGATGAACAATACGAGGGTGGATTGATAAGTTTCCGGCCTGACCAAGAGATGGCGCCACTAGGCCTACCTTGAGGTGGCGTTCTATAGTACCATCCTTAGATAGCT
>NC_046659.1:101962651-101963983 GCF_010883055.1 Belonocnema kinseyi | reverse complement strand
TAAAATCAACGATCTGAAGTTTGAATTGATGCCGCACCCTCCCTACTCTCCAGACCTAGCCCCGAGTGACTATTTTCTGTTTCCTAACCTCAAAAAATGGCGAGGCTCAAAGAAAGGCGTAGCCGGATGTCGGAAGAACCTGCTCATCGATAGATGTGTCTGCAAAGATGCAGCATTCTACCAGCGTGACCTATCAATGGCCTGGATTGATTATCGGAAAGCTTTCGATTCGACATCCCATAGACTTATCATCTGTCTTTTGGAAATCTTAAAGGTTCATCCGCTATCTCTAGTACTGCACCATTCCGACGGGTACCATACGACACCTTTGCGCTGGAGAGACTTATACATATCTGGGCGTGCCACAGAGCCGCATTCAGGATGTGACATCTATAAAGGATACTCTCCGAAGCAGATACAAACGTCTCATCCGACAGATTTGGTCTTCTGAACTGTCGGCGAGGAACAACGTATCTGCAACGTACATGTTTGCCGTCCCGGTACTACTCTATTCATTTGGAGTAGTTCCATGGACGAAGAACGAGCTCAGATCTCTTGATATCGGGGCAAGAAAGCTTATGCACATGAACAAAAGCATGCATCTTAAGTCTTCCGTTCCGCGACTCTACATCTCACGCCGTCAAGTGGGTCGCGGAATATTGAGTCTTGAATGTGTTCACAACAGGATTCTTCTGGGAAAAGCACATAGAGTTGCAAATGGAAGAGACCCTTTGCTTAAAATAGTCAGGAATCACGAAGAAGTGGGCAAAGTAGCATTACTGTACAAAGCAGCGGAGGAGGCTTCTGAAACACTCGGACTTGACTTCAGTATTAGGAGTGAGCAAAATGCATCAAATCTTATCTATCTCGAGTACTCACTCCTGAAAGCCCGGATTAAGAAAGCACAAGGGAAAAACTTTCGTGATCAGCTCCTCGATAAGAGGACGCACGGTATCTTTCACAGAAATGTGAAGGATCAGTCAATGTCTTGTGAGCTAACGTTTGCTTTCCTTAAATCGCCCGGATTGAAGTCTGGTACAGAGGGTTTCATTTATGCATGCCAAGACGGTGTCATTTCCACCTTAACATACCCTCGCCATATTTTGAGTCAAGACATTCCCGATGATAGCTGCAGGGCGTGCCATGCACACCCCGAGCATTTAGCTCACATACTATCTAGTTGTCCAACTCACGCGGGAACGACCTACATTCAAAGGCAAGATGCGGCAGTAAGAGTGCTTTATTACCATTTCTGTCACTCCTACGGCATTCACCTTAATATCGCTCCTCTAAATGCTCCTAGGGAAATTGAGTCAATTGTCGAGAATGGGA
>NC_046659.1:101921743-101962551 GCF_010883055.1 Belonocnema kinseyi | reverse complement strand
TAATATGATATAACTATAATTGTGTTAGCCTAGTCAGTTGTTTCGTTCAAACAAATTTTTTGCATTTTTGTGTGACCAGAAATCCCTAGGCTTTTACCTACTTTTTGCATCTAGGGAAAAACTGAGCCGTGTAGGAGAAGTTCTGAGGCCAGATCTTGATTCAGCGGCTCAAAATTCATAAGTTTTCATTTTGCAGGGAATATTTAATGTAATACTAAAATAATAATAATTACAATTAATTACGAAGAAATTAAAAAAAAAAATTTTGGTCCAAGCATTTGGTTCATTGGTTTTTCATCAGTATTCAACGAAGTGAAGTCAGCAGATGGTCGAAACGAATGAAATGGAACGGAAGCTCCTAATATGTCCCCTAAGGGCTGACACTTTTCTTGCACCTTCTTCCCTATCCCTTTACACATCCCCTAAATACTTCCTTGGTCCGAACTACCAAGAGCAACAGCTTTAAGTACTTCTAGAAAACCTTTTTCTCTGGAGGTACCGCTCCCACGACTCTTCGGAGATGAAAAATTTCTTTGCTAGGCTAGCGTTCACCGCATGGGCCGCCGAGGCTCTTTCAGAGTGCAAGGCGGGAATCGAACCCGAAAGCTGATAGAGTGGGTCCAAAGCCTACGCTTTAACCCCCACGACCAACGTCCAACTTTGGTCCAAATGAAAATACCTAATAAAACCTGAAATTTAAAATAAATTTCCTTCATTTTCTAAAGAATAATATCTTTCTTATAATCTTTGGTTAGATTGGCTGCAGCGTCTCACCGTGGAGATGTAAGTCATAAAATGTTTCACTGAATCTTTTAATCTATTCTCGTAAAAAAGTTTCATGCCCAAAATTTCATATATTTCATAAAAAATAGGGATAGAGGGAAGAAAAATTGTGAGGCGCATGCGCAGATTGGTTCTGCCTCTAAGATCAGTTGAGGATTTTATTTTATGAGTTTCAATTTTCCCGCCGCCATATTTGAGACATTTTAATGTTTCACAAGACCCCTAATGTTTCATTAAACTTTTCGATATGATTAATCTTAATGAAACTTTAAATCCCTATTCACTGCTGTTCCTGCCAGATTGGAAGTCTGCAACGAACATTTTTATCAGAGAACAACTTGCGATTACTTGAGATCGTGAGAAATAAATTTCGGTTTCAACAATAAAATTGTATTTACCGTATTCATTATGTGGTGCACTACCAAATGCAAGAATAGATGACTTTGCACATCAGCAGAAAATGTAGAGGAAATTGCTTCGAACCATTGCTGTCAATTTTTGGAACTTTTTAAACTCAGTTTGCATCGTGCCGGCAACACGATTGTTTACTGTTGACGCGTTGATTTTAAATAGTTTTGATATTCGAAATTAATATTTATATTAAATCATAAGTTAAAAATGCACAAACCAGTAATTTTCTAATCCTAAAAATAAGATTTTTGAGTAACAGATTAAAATAATCTATTTTAAGTAAAAAGACGTTATGAATTCTGAGTTCTGAAACATAAAACATCCTTTTTATCACAGTGATTAATCTTGTTTCTGTTTAAAGTCATAAATTATATTTTTTCTATTACGAACTATGTGACTTAAAATAAAATCACTAGAATTACTAAAAATAAATTAAGAATTTTGTTTTTTTAAGTCAGAATCGATAATGTTTTTTAAAATAAAATCACATTATTTTTTCATTTGTCACTCCCAAATTCTATTTCAGGAAGACGAAATTTTTTGGGATGCATTTCCTAATCATTATTTATCGTAAATATTAAATTTGAATATTTATATAATTTAAAATGTTCGCGCTAACAGTAACCAATCGCATTATTGGAACGACACAAGCGCAGTTCAAAAAGTTCACAAAATAAGGAACACTGCATGGAACGCCCAGGCATCAATTTCGATGCAGACGGTCATGACTTGGTTTTTACATTCCAGCTTTAGTGGGTTGAATGTCATGTCAGTTATAAATAACCTAAGATTTGGAAATTATACTACGCCTAGTGCAAATTTTATTTTAAGACACCAGTACTCAATGTTAATGGGAGAAAATTAAAAGTTAGGCAATTATTATTATAACTTGCCTGATTATCAAAATTCTCAAAATGAAACTGTGCGGCGCATTTTTGTCGTAACTCAAAAGAACATCAATTTTGGTGTAATTTTGAGGATCGGCGTTTTTCTGTGCTCTCTCGATACGTAACTTCATACCGCCTATAGGGCCTTCTGTACGTGGACGTCCACATTTTTATAATTATATAATTCATTATAAAAATAAATAAATTGCTCAAGAGTTTAAGGGTTAACTTTTGAAAAGCGTATACCTCCGATTTTTTTAACTCTCTATACATATGTGCTTGACTGAATTCAAGACTGCAGGAATTGCTAAATTTAAACAGAGATTTTCGCAAAACCTACCAATCTGAGAGGAATGGTTTGAAGATAAAATAAATATGTACAGGGTGTCCAAAAAGTCTGGAAACACCTAAATAACCGTGCAAATAAAATAAAATTCAAATTGTTCAAGGTCATTTATGGAGTCACTTTCAACACGAAATCCAATAGTTATTCAGGTGTTTCCAGAATTTTCATGACAAATGCCAAAAGCCTGAAATACTACGCCAAGTCTGTGAAGATGCATTTTTTAAAATAATTATTCTCAAAAGCACAAAACCAGTTTAAATGATCTCCGTTGTTAACACTAACCCAATGGAGAAACCCTTATTGATCCAAACTTCCCTCAAGGGCTTCAACCTACCTTTACCCAAAATATTAATTTCCATTCAACCCGATTGAGAGTGCCCATTAAGAATGGTCTACAAATTTGTTTTTGGACACCCTGAACAACGTACCAAAAAATAAAAAAATTGTAAGCTGAGAAATATTTTGACGGTAAAAAAAACCGTCACCCATTAACAAAAGCGAATTCGTGAAATTTGTCTTAATAAAAAACCACCATCTTTAACAACCAAAAATTCATGAAAATCGCTCTCGTTAGGGGTGCTCATTGAGACCCATTCCCTGACTACAAAAGGGATCTTGCATAAAATGAGGTAAAAATATTATGAGAAACTTGAATCAAGAAATGACGTTGTGCAAAAAAAAAGAAAAAAATGGTTATGTTTCTAATACTTAGAAAAAACGTCTAGTTTACGTCTATTTGGTAACATTTAAACAGATACCATTAGCTACCATGTTACTTTTCAAAATTTTGACCAATCAGATTTCGCGGTCGTCGCGAGTTCCTAATTGACAGCTAATGCAGCTAATTATGAAAGCTAACCTATTGATGCCTAAAAAGCTTAAAATCAAGAAATCGTAAATAAAAGCCGAATCAAGCGGGGTTAAAGATATTTAGCAAAGACTGGATTTGAAAATCAAGGAATTCCCTAAAAAACTTACATTATTTTCTAAGAAGTGTCTTTGTGGCTGTATGCGATTCTAGGGAGGATAAAGATCCAAATAAAATGTGTATTCGTTTATTGAAAAACATACAAACACGTTGGTAATTAGCAGAAAATATTTAGGCAGACTATTTTAATAACTTTTTTTTGTAATTATTATTATTTATTATTTTATTATAATACGTTAAAGCTGCTTAAAGACATATAAACATTGAAATGCCTGCTTAGAAACCATTTTTACTTCTTTTTTCTTATTTGCATAATTAAGGTCGTTTGAATTTTCCCGCGAAGAATCACGTCACACAAATAAAGCCAATATAAGCGTTTGGCGAAAAATACCACAAGAAGAAGCCATATTTTCAAATTGTTCAAAGAAAATTATTTTTCTCATTCCACACAAAATTCGTTCTTCTTCGATTATATTAATAACCTCATGAAGAATCCAAATATCTTTTCATCTAATTCCATACAACATTCCCATTTGTTTATATTTTAATATACTTCTCTTGGTGTATAAATACGCATTTCAAGATGTACCTCAATGGAAACCGATAATTAGGACAACTTTGACGATTTTTTTTTTTCGTTAAGGGTGTGGTTTTTCTTATTTTCGTTCTAAATTGTACAAATTTCGGGCATAATTGGCCTCATTGTACTTTTTGACTTGAAACTCAATTTTCTTTTTGGGTAACAGAAAGAAGGAATCATTTTTTATTGTGTGAAATCGAAATTATCGAAATTTATTATTATTTTTAACAGTGTAATGTCAGATATATCAACTAGAAAAGTTTCCGACACTGCTGTTTTATAGATTGAGTAATGACGTTATATAATGGTAGAAATACTGACTCGATTTCAATAATAATTTACGTTAGCGTCGCCTATTATAATTTTATTTTCACTGTTCAAATGTCTTTTCGCTGTCGATGTATTCATCACCGGTACCCAACTTTTAACATGTGAAGGTGAACATTTAAGAGCCATATTGGATCCAATATTTTTAATTCTGAAAATCTGATAACGGACTCGTCATCCGCGGCTTCAAAAATTACTACGTGCCAATATCTATAAAAATCGGAACGTTTTAATAATTTTCGGCAGCCATATTGGATCCGCTATCTCCAATTTTGGAAATCTGATTTCAGATTCGCTATCAGCAGTCCAGATCCCCTTTTACATGCATTTTTAAAAATTTATTCGAAAAATATTGCTCCAATATAGAACACCAGGAATTACAAAAAAGTTTGGCTTTTAGCCGTCATACTAGACATCACCATTTTGAATTTCGGAAACCTGACGTATAGATTTTGAGTCTCAGGGTCCATGAACGCAAGAATTTCACTTTCTAGAGGTTTTTCTTCACAAATATAGGAAGAAAATAATCAAATAAAAATTTTATGCAATCAAAAATGTGTATTTTTTATAAACAAACGAATTCAATTTGTTCAGTTTGAATTTTGTTGCAAGTCTGATGATGCGTTTCGAAAGTTTAAGAAATTTTACATTACACTGATAAAAATTTCTGTTGTAAACTTCCACGACATGTATTGGAAGTTTATGTCCGAAACATAAAGTAACGCTACAATACAAAATTTCGTAGTTTCAAAATGCTGGCTTTGTCATGGCACTTCACGTTTATTGCAATTTTACAATACAAGTCCAGTAGCTAGTAGCTTGACAACTGTTGATGCAAAAAAAATTTTTTTCAATTTAAATAATTTTTCAGAACACTTCTTTCAGGGAAAGACAGAAATTTTCTGACGAAGACAAAAGTTTTGTTAATATATAGTATGTGAGGCGCGTATTTGGAGAATTAGAGGAATTCATATAATTTAAGGAATTCGTTGAATTCACAGAAATTATGGAATTCAAGAAATTCATATAACGCCAAGAATTTACGGATCTTATAGAATTCGAGGAATTCATGGAATTCAATAGATTAAAAGAATTATTGGAATTTAAGTAATTCACGACATTCAAAGAATTCATGAAATGAGAAGAACTGGCGGAATTCAAATAATGTACGGAATTCACTGAATTCAATAAATTCACAGAATATCAATGAATTCACGAAATTAAAGAAAAATTCATAGTTGAAATCACGGTATTCAAGGAATTTACAGGATCCAAAGAATTTACGTATTTCACGGAATGTACGAAATTCAAGGATTTCATCAAAATTGAGCAAAATTGAGCAAAATTGCCTAATTCATGGACTTTACTATATTCACGAAATTTACGGAATTAATGGAAATCACGAAATTTGCAAGGAATTTGGAAAATTCATGGAATTCACGAAATTCATGGAATGCATGAATTTCACGGACTTTGCTATATTCCGTTAATTACTTGAATTTAATGAATTCCATGAATTCTTTGAATACTTCAAAAACTGTGCATTATTTGGGTTCCGCGGATTCCTCGAGTTTCGTAAATTCTTTTGATTCCGTGAATTTCTCAAATTCATTGAATTTCCTGAATTCCGTTAATTTATTGTTTACCATAAATTTCGTGAATTCCGTTAATTTCGTGTGTTCCATCAATATTGTGAATTACGTGAATACATCGGATTCCATGAATTCCGAGAATAACATCTGTTCTATGAATTAAGTGAATACCACAAATCTAGTCAGTTCCGTAATTTTAGTGAATTCCTCAATTTATGAATTCCTTAAATCCCATAAAATCCCTAAATTCTATCAATTTCGTGAATTCTCTAAATTCCATCAATTTCGTGATTACAGTCAATTCCGCTAATTCTATTAATTCTGTGAATTCCATAAATTCCATAAACTTCGTAATATCCTTTAATTTAATCGATTCCTTGAATTCCTTTCCTTCAATTCCATGAATTCATTCAATTTCCTGAATTCCACGAATTCCATTAATTCTGTGAATTGCTTGAATTCCATTAATTTAGTGAATTCCACAAAGTTTGTGATTTCCTTTAATTCCATGATTTCTGCAAATTTCATGACTTCTGGGAATTTCATGAATTCCGTACATTTCTTGAATTTCGTGAATTTCTCAAATTTCATGAATTCCATTAGACGATTTACACTACTTACCATACATGTATTGAAATTTCATCATTCTAATACCATGTTTGAAATTTCACCTGACTCTTGTATTGCAGAAGTGCTATAGAAGTGTTGTAGATTTACACAAATTTTTAACAGTGTAGAATGCATTGTTTGGGATATTTTAACAATTGATTCAGTAATAGAAAATTTTGCTGAAAGAAAGTGTTGGGAAAACGAATGTTTAGTCTTCAACGAATTAATTTCATTCCCTGAAGTAAAGATATTGCTTGATACCGATAGAGATGCTTGAAGTTCCATAATAAAATATTTCTCGGAAAATTTTTAATGATTTAAGTTTTATTTGAACAGATTAAACAATTTTTTACGTATATTAAGAAATTTAAAACTTTCTTACTTGAAATAAATTAGAAAAATTAATAAAATACATCTTACATTCTCGTATCCTATTTTTACTATCGTCTTCTGTTCTTTTTCTGTACTGAAATTTGAAGTTCTCCAATTTTGAAGAGTTTCAATTGAAAATTATCTATAAAAACAATCCTTCGACTAACAAAGATTTCATCCCTTTTATTTATAGTTTAGTCTAAATTATGGGAGAGGTGAATTGCAGAAATTGCTTCCAATTAACAAACAAAAAATTTATCAGTTGTAAAACCCCTCGTTTCTGCGCCACATAGTTTAACATTTAGTCGTATCTCTCATTAAATAAAATTACAGCTACCTCTGTGCTTCTGTGGCCTTAGAATAATTACCAACAGAAATTAATACTGCTTTACTTGATATTTATATCATATTAAACCTTTTAATTAATCAGTCGCGTACAGCAATTATGGAATGCATATATAAATTAAATTTATCTCAGAAGTATTTATTTAAATTCTGCGTAGTACAAATTCTTGCAGCATTATTATTGTTTGACATATGGCACTAATTAATCAATTCGACGTAAAAACTTTTGCGGTATTATCATTAAACGGTCCCGAAAGTAAAGCAATTCTCGAAATATCGATAAATTAATGCAGGACTTATGCCATACATTTTTTGCGACTCTGTCAAAGCAATCACGAAAAAAAAATCAATTTCAGGAACAGCGAATTATCAAAATTAGAGTTAGATTCTCGTAATACCAATTTTCACAGCTTATCATTAAACAGTCGCGAAAAAAGCCATTCGAGATAGATCATTAATCTTTTTTGAGGGGTGGAATTCCAACCCACTACACTGCAAAAAGCAATTGCCACTTATGCCTAAAACACAAAATCGTAGCGGAAGGTCGCAGTACGTGAGTACTCACGCGCGTATATTGCGCAATATTATGTATTCCAATTGGAAATGGATTAGATGGTCCTGAACATTTAAGTTCGGATTCCCCTGAGTTGTGACCAAGGATATTTGCAGGCATACTCCGACACTGGAGTGAAATGAAGAGTTTGGTACATATGTTACAGACAAAGTCCGATGTGCCGTCACACCGCAGTCTGCCTAGACCCTCTGCGAATTGACTGAGCGGTATCAGGCAAAGTCCGAAGTAGCTCTTTTACATCGGACTCTGCCTAGTCAAATCGAGAAGTGCCCGACAGGCTCAGGCAAAGTTAATATATTTATTTAACGCAAGTTATTTTCTAAAAAGAACAAGAAAAAAGCTCAATATGTATCATATTTATCGTCGTATCTTTCTAAATTCGAAATACGCGACGAGTTTTTTACAATTTTGAAGGCAGTGAATTTGTCTTCGAATTTAATTTTCATCGCTTGATTTTCTGCTTCGTCAGCCATCGTTAAGAATTTTTCAAAACACTGTCGATTTATGAATATTATTCTGAACCGATGAAAACAACTTATTCGGAAATGTACACTGAAACTCAAACTATAAGATAAAAAATTTACTTTTATGATACTTCCAACATTAGGACAAGAACTTTATTCAAAAATCTTTCAAACTTCGACGACCGCGTGAGTAACTAGATTAAACTATTGCTGTTTTGAGGATCACTAAGTAGGTACATCAGTCCCTAAATAAAAGGGCGGTGGAAGGGAGGGAGTGGTGAAATAACATTTCTTTATTAGTTACGAAACTAATACGAAATTAAAAGTAAGTTTGATTTTGAAGTGTTATTGCTAAACAATTTTTAAACCAGATATTCAATTTATCTATTTCAATTAAAGACAGATTTTTTATTTGCCATACTAAATCTTAGTAGCGTTGTCTAAACAGTGATTTTCGATATTAATAAATTAATATTATAAATGTTAATAACAAATTATAAAAACCGAAGCACCTATTACTGGCTCTTCCTTACTGAAAAGTTGATTTTTACAATAAATATTGTAGTTTTTTTATCTATAAAATTTTACAGTTTATCTTTTATAACAAAAAGTATTTTACACGTATATTGAATCGTTTTTCATCAAATAAATCAACAATAAACCATTGTTGTTATTAATAGTCTATTTATTACAAATAATAGACTGGTGCCTTGTATGGTATATATATCTATGAATCCGAATTAAATAATCGGCTTTTTCTAAAAAGGCTTGAAATCGAAAACTATTCACACTTTAGAACAATAAAAATATTTAAAATAAATTATTTATATTTTCTAAGTCTATCTACGTTAAATATGATACACATTGAGTTTTTTCTTTTTCCTTTTAGAAAATAACTTGCGTTAAATAAATATATTAAAACAAAAATGGATAAATGTACTTAATAAGTTATCTTACAAATTTCTTGCTGATCATTTATAAAATAAAAACTTTCAAATCTGTTCACAATTGCAATTTGTAGAGTGTAGACTATTTTGAATTGTAAATTCACGAGCCAGCCTACTATGCAGTGGGAAAACTAAACACCGCAAGTTTTCTTTTTACTCAATAATTATTGGTGCAAAGTAATACGATAGTATAAAAATAAAAGATATAATAAATTCATAAACTCCTTTTAGAAAGTAAACATAATTAGGCCATTCATGATTATTAAGCGTAAAAGTTCGTGTTTAACACTGCACTTGCAGTTTACAGATTAGGATACACACTTAACCCTCGTTTTAAGAACAATGTCGGGGGTTAGCTGCAAATATCCTTGATCGTAAAGCGCGGCTCTGGTGTAAATAGAATTTAAAATTGTTGCACAAGAGGCTAATCATAACCTGTAATTCCTCTTACTTACAAAATACTACAATAATTAACGAATATAATCAAAGAAAATTATAGAATAAAAATCAGGCAAATATTTATTCAAATTAAAGGTATACATTTAAAATAATATTAACAGAACAGAGTGTTCATTTGTGCGCGCATTTGATAGTCAAGTAATTAATAAATGGTGCCGCCCTATGTGACAAATAGTAATTTTTGTCGAACTCCTTATTTTCGAAAAGTTGTCATGTCATTTATGGATGGCTCATTATTCAAGAAAATTAAAAAAAGTTTATAAAGTCAAAGAAAAGCTTCTTTGACTAGAACATGTTTTTTTTAAATCGAAGAAATTATTTTTCGTTCCTATAAAAATGTTTCGTTAGTTTAAAATGATTTTGTCCATTTTAAATTTCTTTTTAGGTTAATAAAAACGATATGTTGGAGAAAGAGTTTGTTTAATACGAGACGTATATTTTTCTGTGTGGAATTAAGTAAACAACGTTAAGAAGGTTGATAAGAATCTGCTAAGGCTCTACCAATAAAATTGGATATTAAAGACGAGCCCTATTAATCGTCTTAAAAATATTTATTCCGACCTTCAGTGTTCCACCTGTAAGAAACAGAATTTCATCACCGGAAGAATTTAATTTCGTGTTCGACATGTCGCAAAAAATATATTTGAATCTCTTAATCTCTTATTACATTCTTTCTCAAGGCAGTCTTGGGAGTTGCTTGGAAAATAATCATAGTAAGTGAACTGACATTCTCAATAAGTACACTGAAACAAAATTTGTATTAAATCAAGTAGGCTAATTTACTTGGCTGATTCTACTTGAAAGACGAAAGTATTTTCTTTTTACAAAGGGACCGACTTTCTTGAATCAAGAAAATAAGATAATCCGGACAACTATTTGAATCAAGAATATATTTACTCTAAGCAAAAAATTATTTAATTAATTTGTTCCATCATACTTATTTGGATGAAGTTTGATAAAATATTGAATTAAGAATAATATATACTTATAATAAGTAAATAAAACTCTAACAAAATTTTTCTTGATCCAAGTCAATTTATATACTTATTTTGACCACTATTTCAATTGAAACAACGTTCATGTAATTAAGACTAGAAAATGAATGCATTTAGAAAAGAAATAATTTCTCTTAGAATTATGCTTGAATATTTTCCTTCAAATAAGTATTAATTAGAAACGAATGTCAGATTTACTTCGAAGATACCTATGTTATTAAGATAGAAACACGTCAGTTTTTTCAACATAAGAACTGTAGATATGATACAATAGACATCGCAAACATACTATGAAAATTAATATATTGGGCTTAATGATTGACAAGTTCTCATGGTATGAAGTTGGCTCTCTTCGCCGCTAACAATTATTTTAAAATTCAATAATATTTATAAAATTCAAAACATTGATGCACATAATCAATTTTATTTATGCAAATGACCACAGTAATTTGAAACTTCGATAAACTATTAACTCTAGACTGACAGACAAATCAAATCACTTATAAATCTTTAAAAAAAAATACAAGTTTATTGCTTCGTTAAGTTTTTGGTTGTAAGAAATTAAAATTTTTAAATAGATTTGAAAAAGTGTTTTTAATTTTGAAATAATTATGCAAGACTCAAAAGTCATTCCATTCTTAAAATTATTAAAAGATTATAAATTTACTGCGTCTATAATTTTCTTCGCTTATTATTTGTATATATTAATCTACTCAAAATTAAACCATTTCGAATTTATTTAACCGTGAAACATTTTTGTGAATCGGAAAATGACTGGGAATTTTTTTCCTCGGTTAAAACGGCCACCCTGAAATTATTTTTGTGTAGTGTTCAAAGTCACAAAGAATCATCCAAACTTGAAAATAACAATAAATATTCCTGCTAAATACAGGAATTCTTCATTCAATAAAAAAATATTATTTTTTTGAATTCAACTAGATTAAAATTATTTCTAAAAAGTTAAAAATTATGTTATGTGAACCTTATTTAATTTAAATTAGAGTTGGAAGACATAGTTGTATTTTGTTTATAAACAATTTTCGTATTCGATAATAGCAGTTGGAAAATCACAAAAATGACAAAATGCATGAAAGTTATAAGTAAAAAAATAGTTTGGAATATATAAAATGATCATGTGTTATTTTAATTTAAACTAAATAAGTTTTAGGCAACAGATTTTTTAACTTTAAATTAATTTTTCCTTGATGAAACCAAATTCCTTTATGAAGCAGGAATTTTTAAAATAATTTTTTATTTTATATTCTTACTTGCTATCTGAAATAGTGAATATCTTGTTTTATATTTTTATATTTATTAATTGGAAATGCAATGCTTCCCGCGTACTGTAGCGCACATATAATGTTGCTGTTTTAAATAATTAAGTATAGATTTAGGTTTTTTTGAATAAATTAACAAAATTAAGTTTTTCAGTCAAAGGATTCATTAATCATAGAAAATGTCAAAATGGTCAAAATTTTGGCAATCACTCATATACTCACATAATTCTTTTTTATTATGTAAATGATAAAAAATAAATATATGACAGCATAAAACAAAGTTATAAGCTTCAAAAAATGCTTAAAGATACAATTGGTACATTTTCTTGATAATTAAGAAAAAATGTTATGCGTTTTTAAAGAAAAATATTTAAGAAAAAAGAATTCAATAACATTTTTAAAAAGTTTATTAGGAATGCATTTCATTTTATGAAAGAACAATTAAAAAATTGACCATTAAAAATTTTGTTCATAAAATAATTGAGAATGCGAGAAGGAAGCAAACAAATATTTTTCATCCGATTACAGATTTCTTGTTTCTTCTTATTTCGAAGTATTTTATATTTGAAAGAAAAATAAAGTATCGAGGACTTTTTTAAATAGGTAATATTTAAACTAGCGATCAATTTTTTCTACATATTTTAAATTATTTTCTAGGAATTGTTATTTTAAATTAAAAACTAAGTTAAAAAGTATTATACCACTATTAAATAAATCGAAAACTGTGCGTTTTACAAAGGTTTTTAAATATCAGAAAATATAAATTTGTCACTGAAATTATTAAAGCGTTTTTTAACTCAAAAGTTCTTTATTTTTTATATGCTCAAAATAGTTTTAAGCGGATTAAATTTTTAAAGAAAAAAGTATTGAGCCCTTTGTAAAATAAGTTAAATTATTTTTTGCATATTTTCAATTGCTGTTTTAGGAAAGTAATTCCATATTTAAATCTTTGTAAAAAACGTATGAGAAAAGAATTCGAAAAATTAAAAACTACGCATTTTATGGTGAATTTTTGTTTATTGTTCATTGCTTTGAGATATTATATAAAATTTTTGAATATATATTAAGAAAAAAAAGTATCAAGCCTTTATTAAAATGAATAAAATTCAATTCTAAAATTTTTCTAAATAAAGAATGGAATATTAAAGTTGAGTTCAACAACTTTTGGTTTGAAGTTGATTAAGGCTCATCATATGACTCGGCACGACCCTGCCTTGAAATTCTTAACCGAGATTTTTACACAGAGATCCAATTGCTTCGATAGCGAAGTCGGTAGAGCGCGCGGTTAGGACACGCGGTTTGAGTACTTTAGGTAGGGTTCAATATTCGGCGAGTGAGTTGAGAGATAGTGTTCAGTTGAGGCACTAGTCTATTGCTCCGATACTACATATTCTTAGATTAAGCGCATGTGATGCTTACAGTTTCCCCGGATTTTTTTCTAAATAAAAATGCTAAATAAAAATTTTATGCATATGCATTATTTTGAGGTTACGTCGTTTTTCATCTCTGCCTTTCCGATAATCTAAAAATTATTTATGAATTGAACTTTTTTGATTGCCTGCAAACAAGGTTAGTTCCGGGAGATTAGTTACTATGTTTATATGTAAGTCTAAAGTTTTCGAACAAAAATATTGTGTAGTTTGGAAGTAACTCTCGGGTGAATTGTAACACACATAACGTAGAAATATACACGCACTTTGTTAGCAATATCAAAAATTTTTTGATAAAAATACACAAAAAAAGTGTGTGGGGACGTCCGTTAGCATGTTCGCTATCATTTCCCAGATTTTGAAGGCAAAATATTGTTCATCCTATGAAAAAAGCCTGGGGAATCTAACACTGAAAAATCGATACTATTTACTGAGCGCCATGCAAATTAATCACATTTTGCTGAATTAAAACTTTTTTGAATTAACCTACAAAAAAGTGGGTGGGGACGTCCGTTAGCTTGTTCGCTATCATTTCCCAAATTTTTAAGACAAAATATTTATTATTTTATAAAAAAAGCCGGGGGAACCTAAAACTGGTAAAATCGACAATTTTCTAAGTATAATATGGCCTAAAGAAAATATATTCTTGAACTGTATCAGAAATGATTTCTTGGAAGTAAACTATATTCTGCATTTGAATACATATCTATATGAAGTAACACAATAATTTTTTCGAATAATAAAATGCGATATTCTATCTAAGAATACATTTTCTCAAATTAAGAAAATGTAGGCTTGTTCCAAGCATACGGTAGCAAGTATTTATTTATTTGGAACACACGCGTACTCTATCGTCCCCATTCGTACCTGCAATTGACTTGAATCAAGTAACATTTACTTGATTCAAGAACAATTTTTCTAGTGTATTAGTGTCGCACCGATAACATAGTATATTGTGCTACAAGTTTTGAAAAGGAGTATTTACACGTGAATGTGTAGCTTACGGCGACCTGAAGATAAGCCGATGGTAATTACTGTAAACTTCACCAGAGTTACAACTGCCTACTTTCAGCAACTCTCGCACACGATATTTTATGTAACAAATGCAGGACATTTTTGATTTGAGAATCACTAAAAACAATTTTTCCGAGAATTAGTAGGTTTCTGATACCGGAGTCGCTAAAAGTAATTTTGAATCGAAAAGCGCAAGAGCAAAAGCTGCAAAAAGTAATTTTGTACAAAATGCGCGAGCGCAGTAGATGTAAAAGGTTTTTGTATAGCTGCTTCTTACCATGGTTTTAAAATTAGTCACTTTCTTCACACTTTACCTGTCTTGGTAAACGAAATATCCGCGCATGCGTTACAGAAAGTAATTTTTAATATAATTATCTTATAATAACCTCGCATGAAGAGTACGTATATAACTTTTGAACACTGTAATTGGTCGTCTGAAAGCACAACCTTGCTTTCTGAGTTAGCCTTTGAAATGATTTAATTTACTCTATTTTTTTAATTTCACCAAATTCCTTAAATTAAATGAATGCTTCAAATTTTCTGAACTATCTGGATTTTTTGTTCTTTTTGGAAGCTTGGAATCATTGAATTCCTTGAATTGCCTGAATCGTTTGAATTAATAAAATTCAGGATATTCTCCTAATTCTCTGAATTATCAGAATTTTCTTAGTTCTCTAGGTATCTCAAATTCTCTTCATTTCCTGGATTCTTTAAATTACTTGAATTTTTCGTCATTCAGTGAATTCACTGAATTGATTAAATTTTTTTTAATTCCCTGAATTTTCCGATCTCTATATTTTTCATTTTGTCAATATTTCCTAAATACTTTGAAATGCTGAAATATTCGACACTCCCTGAATTCTTGAAATTCTTTGAAATCTATTAACTAATTAAATTCTCTAAATTCCCAAAAATCATTGAATTACTTGGGTTCTCTGAATTCCTCGAATTTTCTAAATTCTCCGAATCTCTTGAATTCTCTAAATCTTTCCGATTCCCCTAATTCGTGAAATAGCCTCAATCAGTTGGATTTTCTGAAATCTCTGAATTCCTTGTATTATCTAATTCCCCTGAATTCCCTAAATGCTTTGAGTTCTATGAATTCCATGAACCCAACGAATTCACCAAATTCCACGAATTCGCTAATTTCCAAATGTTATTTAATTTCGTAAATTTCCTTAATCCGCTAAATTAAATAAACTTTTTAAATTTCATGAATTCTCTTATTCCGCTGAATTCCATAAATTCAATAAATTCCATGAATTTACTTACATATATGAGTTCTGCAAATGTCATGAATTCCACAAATTTTCAGAATTCCACGAATTCTATGAATTTAATCAATTCTCGTAATCCGCCTATTTCCGTGAATTCCATGAATTCCCTAAATTCCATGAAATCTATGATTTCAAAAGATGTCAAGGAAGTTTAAGGAATTAAAAAATAAAATTCAAACATTCCAACCTATTCCAGTAAATCTAACAGAATTAAAAAGAATTATTAGAAAGCAAAAGAATTGATAAAATTCAAAAGAATTTAAAGGAATTACATATTCAAATAAAGTAATTCTTGTAAATTAATATTAGTTCAAAATAATATGCCGAAACGGAGATTTAGGTTTTCAGACTTACTCTCCACGAGAGGTTCTTCTAAGATTGAAGAATCGATGTTATCCTTGTTCAGAGAAAATAATTCACATTTGGTGTAGTGTGTTTTCTAAATGTCCCTGTAATTTTCACTCACTAAATTTGAATGTACACCTCCTATTAGTTTCAACTTCTTAGAGATGAGCATTTCAGCAATGTTCTTCTCATTTAAACATAGCCTCAACTAATACAGTCTCATCGTATAAAGATAGAAACACGTAATGATTTTGTTTCGACATCTCACGAAATGAGCCATTTTTCCAAACAAAAGTTGAGATTTTACTTTTTTAGCCACCCTAGTGGATACTCAATAATTAATTGTTAATACTTGCAGATAACTCATCAAATCTTCACTTACGCACAAAACGTATGATTGGTCACACCGTCCTCGGATACGGAGACTGGCTGATTAATGATGTTATCCATATTGTGAAGATTTTCAAAGATAACGTTAGAATTTGTGCAGGTGTTATAGTCTCGCCTGAACATATCTTAACTCCTAGAAAATGTGCTTCTAATCCGCCAACGGGATACAGGGTTGAATCTGGTGCACTGGGTATGAGTCCTATTAAAAATCACAAAATAGATCGTATATTTGACCACAAACTACTTTACTTGCTTCTCATTGCTCCACCTATCGACACCCAAAGTCGACTCTGTCGACCAATACCACCTGCTGGAGGAGCCCTACTGTTAGGTGTACATCCTTCTATTATTGCTTGGGGACCCACTGGTCAAGTGCGACCAATTTTGCAAGTGGAGACATCCAATATAATGGATTGTGCTGTCGAATACATGCATCATAAATATCCTATTACACAAAACAATATATGCACTATTCGATCAGATGAAGAAAACAGAATCTGTAGAAAAGAGGATATCGGTTCTGCCTTGGTTGTAGGTGATAGAATCTTTGGTATTTTAGATCGTTCTGGTAACATTGAACATACTCGTCATGATGTTTTTATACTTCTCAATAATGGTAACGAATACTATACCTGGATAATGGAACATATTCGACCATATTTGCATAACTATGCACATCTGTACAATCCGGAGCGCTGAATTTAAGTAAGGCAGCGGAAAATATATAAGGGAAGGAGTTGAAATAAAGCAGAATGTCTCAAAATTCGCAAACTTATTTTTTTTCCAAAATATTTTTGTCTCGTAGTAAAAAGTGGTCTCCCGGTAGCACTGGCTTTTTGTAGAACGAGAGGTTATGTGAAACTTCAAATGATCGCTTGCTTTTAAAATAAACTACGTCAATACAGTAAAGCCTAGAGACAGGACCCCCTGATATAGTTCTTCTGGGAATTAACGCCGCACCATCAGTAGAAGTAAAAGGAGTTACACAGGGTGAGCGGTGGTCATTCAGACGTGAAAAAACAAAAGCGCTTTCTACGAAACAGCCCTCTATCTTGGTAAGTCCTCACCAAGGTTAGACCTAAAATCGGCCTAGACTCAGAGTTTCACTGTAATACCAGAACGTTTGAAATGTCAAAATCAAGTAACATTATTTAATAGTTTGTTACATTGTCATTATTTGACGAGATACAGTTTTTCTGAAATAAACATGATTCTGGCCTGATTAACTGCAAATGAAAAAATTATAGAAACAATATTTTAAACGAGAACGCGTGGACGGATAATTATAATTGAATTACAGAGAAAAATGTCCAACCCGGAAAACAGATGACAAAATGATAAGAAAAGCTTTAAAAATTGTAATCCGCTAACTTCAGTCGATTTACAAATACGCTATTTTGAAAAAACGCTATTTTTTTAGATTGTCAGCGAAAAATTACTATGTTTTAAAAAACACTGTGTTTCTTTATACCTAATGACAGTATATAACATTGTTTTACAGGTGTATAAAAGTAGACTAAATCTGCTGCCATTATAAAAGAAGAGCAATGTCTTATACCTATTAGGCCATGAGTTATGATTTTTCAAAGTTACCCATATTTGCCTGCTTTGAGTGGCAAAGAAGTGGCATATTGTTTTGTCAAAATAAATTATTCCAGGTTCAAGGTTCACCGATGATGTATTAAGATGAAATAATGCTCTGGTTCCGCAAAAATAAGACCTTGTGTAGCTTAATTACCAGCCTTGACATTATTAAGGTTCTATTCTTCTACTTTCAACTTAAGGTTCCCGTCAGATATCTTCCTAATCCAGGAGTGCTCAATAGTGCACTCTCGACGATATGAAGCTAGCGGCATTCGTTCCTACTTTTTTATGGCATCTGTCATTTCACCTCTTTTCTGAAAGAGGGTGATGAAATGTAATTTGACAGATTGAAAAATGTCATTTTTATTAAGAAATGTAGGGACGAATTTTGTCAATTTAACATCCTCACATGTGCACTGTTAGGCGCTACTATCCAATCACTGCAGCTCGTTTGGCGAATAAGTGAGGCATCTATGGCATCAGCTTGTCTGGTTTTAAGAGGCCTTCGCTATCGACCATTTTGATCATAGCACCCTTCAACTGACGTAGATCACCAACAGCTTATATTAACTAAGTTCTGGACACCTTGGTTGGAACGATGATGATGAAGGCATCGTTCTTCTAGTGGCAGTCTCCAATTCTCGCAACGACCTTTTCTAGTTGCAACATGTCAATTTTATTCTCTAACGCTCTCTAAATTTTTTCCTTGTAGCCATCAAGTTTGGTTCCAGACAACCCCTATAACAACTATCGACATCCTGAGGTGATTTAGGATGACCTAGCTGCGTAAGTCTGTTGGACCTTTAAGCATCTTCTTCTGCTCCCTAACACGCTTTGGTGTGCTGATTTTAGAATTGGTATTCTTTGAAGTAACTATTTCGTTAATCGTTGCCTTCGCTTGGTTTTCCAATTGACTTCTTAAACTCTTTCTCGCAGCTCACCACATTCAAACTCTTCGCGGTTTTGCCGTTTTTTTGGGCCTCGGCGTCAGCAACGCGCGTTGGTTCATTATAATCCCTACCTCCCGCTTCGCCAGTAGAGTTATTCCCAACCAGTTTACCAATTTCAGAGTCCGAAGTATATACTTAAGATTAATTAGTAATTTCCAAGTTCTCGAGGGAAGAGATGCTTGCTGAAGGAAGGGGAAGCCCTCCAGTTGTTTGGTTTATAGCAATGCCACGAGACTTAATATAAAACTATTTTTTTGTGGTAACTGCACAAACTGAGTGTGTTCTACTGCTTACACACTGAAGTTAAACAAATGTAGGCGCATGCACGGTCGCACAGTGAAGAATATAAAAATAGAGAAAGCTGTCGATATGTGAAGTGAAAGCTTTGACAACTCTTTACATGCGCTTGATTTCCCGAATTGAAAAGAGAGATCACGTTCAACCCCCCACCAGCAGCACACGTTTTCCATTTTGCGCCCTCTGCCAAAACAAATTCAGTAGATGCCATGAAGGAGAGCATAGTGAGGGCAATATTTTCAAAATGTATGATATGTTTGGACCTTCGGCTTTCACCTACCATTCGTTCCGAAAAAATTTCCCTCACCATGAAAAGACAGTGCTCTTCTTCTTGCTATTGGGAGCGTGTATTAATTTTGAGGGATATCCAAGAGATGAAATTACTTGTACTCTATCTCATCTCGGTGAAAACCCGCGTCAAAAGCAAAATGGGCATGCTGAATCATTGATAGTTGATCGTTCAACCATTTTTAGACGCTTACATGCACTGGAAATGGTCAAATATCAAGTCGGTGGGATGCCTTAGGAACTCCAAGGAGAGTTTCCCCTCCTAAACAGGAAGTCCAACAGCACAATCGGAAAGGGTTTCTGCATCGTATTGTTACTGTCGATGGAAATTGGATTCGCTATCATGACGTTAAGCGTAGAAAATTGTGGGTTATGTCTGGAAAAATCATCAGCGCCAAATTGAATATCTATGAATTTAAGCTCATGCTCTGTATTTGGTGTGATCAGCAGGGTGTAGTGTACTATGAGCTGCTCCAACCTATCAAGCCCATCACAGGCGACCTTTATCGAAAACAGCTAATGCGATTGAGCCTAGCACTGAAGGAAAAACGGTCACAATACGAGTAGAGGCACGATAAAGTTATTTTTTAGCATGACCGATTGGTCGCACGTTGCAAAAAATATCAAAACATACTTGGAAACTCTGAAATGGCAAGTCCTACCCAACCCGCCGTATTTTCCAGATATTCCGCCGTCTGCTTATCACTCTTCGGATTCATAGCTCATGGCCAGTCTGAGAAAGGATTCACTTCTTATGCAGATGTCATAAAATAGACCTATTCGTGGATAGCTTTAAGAGACGACTCGTTCTTCCGCGTGGTATCCGTATGCTGCCAGAAATATGCGAGAAAGTAATAGCTAGCGTTGGACAATACTTTCACTGATCAACTGATAACCACTCGTTTTTTTAATAAATCCGCAATCTTACAAACAAATCCATCAAAATTAATGCATGCTCACAATAATATACTATTTCTTGGGCAATATTTCATTTCTGCAATATTCATTAGAAATCTCTAACTTATTGAAGTTGTTTTTTTAATTTTATGCTAAAATAAAAAACAGCTGAGCAGCAACAAGAATGTTCCTATTTTTTTCTGTCTAAGTATATTATTATAAAATTAACTAAATAATAAATAAAAAAGCGCTATATTTCAAAATAGCTTCTGAACAGCAGGTGTTGCCTACATTTACAAAATAATTTCAATAATTGAAGATGAGAGTAATGTTACTTAAAATGTTTCGAAATATTAAAAAAATATATAAATTAGTTTTTTTTTAGTTATACAATTTTATTTGTGATTTAAACCAGGATTTTTAATACAAACACACATAATACTTAGTAATTATCATTGGTAGTTAATTTATGATAAAGAATGTATTTTTTAATTTCTCTGTTTTAGTCGAAATTTTAAATTTTCTTGTTAAAAGACAATTGCCTGGTTGGTTGATTATAGGGGTTGTTTGTGATTGATTCAAATATTTTCTTGAAAACTCTACTGGATGTTGCTCTTGACTGCATTCCGTCTAATATTGAAATTTTTTTTTGGCTGAAATATTATTCTTATTGTATAAATAGATCTCATTCGAAAAATAAATATCAGCTATTGTATTGCTTTTTGCGAATTTATGTTTTCTTGTTGATAATTCAACTGCAATCCTAAAGGTTGAACTACTTTGTTAAAAAATAGGTATTTTAAGCTGAAATATTCAACCATTGTTATAAACAAAATTTTTGTTTTTGAGTGATAAATCTTTCATAAATCTAAATTCGACTTTTTTTCTGAAACTTTGTCTTGTTGGTTTGAAGATGCCTTTGTCTTCCTAGAAATATGATATTTTTTGGTTACAAATACAACTGCTTGGGTTAAAAATTACTACTTTAAAATAATAAATAAAAATATATATAGAAGTAATTATGGTATGAGTTTTACTACCTCAAAGCTAAAAAAATTTAAGTTTTTTATTTTGTCGTCAGGTCAAGGATAAGCATTGTTGGTTCTACTGCAAATTTTTTTTATGTAGCACTTCGAAAGTTAAACATTGACGTAAACTTTGTGTTTAATTTGATAACAATCTAGAATAAACGGTTGATTGCGACGATAAATATTCGAATAACTTATATGATATGAGATAGGAGAGAATTGTTAGATTATCATTATTATTATTATTATTATTATTATTATTATTATTATTTGTCTTTCTTATGTGTCAGGCTTAAGATGTTTATAGACCAATATTTGAACGAAATTTTGGTTAGAGTTGGATTTTTATTTTTTAAATAGACTGCATAGCCGTGTCTCGGTATATATTATCTAGCATCCTGAGTAAAAATGCTTCAACTTGAGTTCGAATTGAATTGCCCCCAATCAAGACATGCTAAAGTCGAAAAGTTCGACTTGAGCATGTCTCGGTATTGATACGAAGCCAGACTTCAATTTATGTGTGGGAGACAAGTTTCTATGTCTTGAAAACATAAATTTATCTCTTGAGTCAAATTTTTATGACTTAAACACGAGCGGTTAATAACTTCGACTGTATACCTGTCCTAACAAAAAGTGTAATTCTGACTATCATAAAAGCTAATTTTTGTTAATAATTAAACAATATTGTATATTTTTATACAATATATATATATTTTTTTTCATTTGTATTATACTTGTTTGACGATGATACCGAAAAGGTTGTTTGTTTTTACGTATTTCTTACGGCTTAGGAGATGCTTCTAGAAAGTTACAATTTTAATTTTTTTAAAGAAAATTTTTAAGGGTTTTACTGGTTTAGACCCACAGATTCTAATTACGTAATATAAAAATAACTAATTTAATAATTACAAATGTTTCATTTATCAATTTTTATCTCATTTATGAGCCAAAAAAGGTTCGACCATCTCAGCCAAGACAAGTCTCATCTTGAGACAAGTAAACGTCGTCTTAGCACATACGAGGCCCAACTTGAGACAAGTAAATACCGTTTCATCTATCGTGTACATAAACGTAAGACGGAAGCCTATGTCTCGAGTCAGTTTTGAGACGCAGCCAGACATCGATGTCTTGAAGACGAACTCAAGACGTAACCAAGTCGAACTCAAGTCGAAGCATTTAAACTTGGGAAGGACACATTTTTGTAATGAAATCGTGTGGTCTGATAAGGGCAGTGTGTCTAATTAGACATATTGGACAAAGCCTTGTTTTTACCCTACCATTCACGGACTAGGTTGCAGTTAAGTGCATGATGGGGGAAACTAAAGCTTAAGGTTGGATTAGAACCGCCAGAACCTCGGCACTTGTACAAAGAAAAATCTCCAGTGGTACCAGATCAAGTATCAAACCCCAATAAGGGATATGTTAATTTTTATTGCACAAAAAATTGAACAAACTGTAGATTTTTAAAGATTTCAAAATAGGAGTTTCTCGATAATTTTGAAAGCTTCTCGTCTTCCTAAATTATAAAATTTTAGGAAAACCAGACTAAGTTAAAGAGATTTTTAGAAGTTCAATTGAAATTGCAAAAAAAATTAAAACAAAAAATGTGTTTTTTTTTTAAACTTCAAGCATAAAATGTAGAAGGATTAGAAATGTGTAAACAAAATGTCGATATTTTCAATTAATCATATAATGTTTTTGTGACGATGATTATATATTTTTCTATGCCATAAAACAATTTTTTGTTTTAACTCATTTTTAGGAAAGATATCTCGGAAGATTTACAAAGCCTTTTTATTTTTAAAGATTTCTAAAAATGTCAAAAATAATTTTTAAAAATTCAAGGAAAAATTGAAATATTTTTAAAGACTAACACCCAATGACATTTCTTTAAAGTAAGACATCTATAAGAGGGCAGGGTATGATTAGAATTAAAACATAAGAATTTATAGCAGGAAAATAGGAGAGGCTTCTGCAAAGAATCAAAAAAAAATGCCAGGCCCAGCAATGCTCTACAAGATCCTTATAAAAATACAGAAGCTTCTTATGAACCTTCGGCTCATAAGGCTCGATGATGCTGAGTTTGCTGAAGACGAACAAGAACCGTAAATTCAAGCCAACCAAGACGTTGAAGTCTGCCATCCAGGGAAAGAGAGAGAGAAAGAGAGAGAAGCTTGATTAGAATTATGCCGTTAAGGTCGTTGATATTAAGAAGGTGGAATGCGTCGTTAAGTCTTTCTGTCCCTTTGAATTAATATGGGCGGATGGCGTATGTTCAGTGCTCTTACACAGGGGCATGGATTTCGTCGCCCCAACCAACGAACCTATTTAAGGCAAGCATTGCTCGTAAACACGTGCCATTGAAATGAAAGGACGGCAGACTAGCAGTCTTTCCCAAACTGATGATTTCCGGCCGACCAGTTTAACGTTCTTTATCTTGAAGATGCTAGCACCGCTGGTCGCGAGATATATCAGAGAGATATATCAGTTAGTCTGGAAACGTTGAGAATTCATGCAAGGTCGGCATTGTGCATCCTAGAGCTCTGGAACGAACTTTAAGGGCTCTCGGTAAATATGAAAAAGACTAGCCTGGTAATTCTCACGAGAAGGTACAAAGTATCGAAAATAAACGAGCCTGCATTTCGTGTTGGGAGGATAACGATCTGAGACTCGGTTAAATGCCTGGGAATAATCTTAGATATTAAGCTGAACTAGACAAAGCACTTTAAGACCCAATGCAGGAAGTTTTTAGTTACATTTTTGATTTTCATAAGATGCTTAGATTTGTCGTGTGGTCTAGGGCCTAAAATACTTGCATGGATCTACTCCGCTGTCCTTAAATCAAGTTTCTATACGCGGTCTATGTCTAGTGGCCGCGGGTAAATCTTAAAACGATGCAGGACAGGCTGCAACGATTACAGACTCAAGCGCTTAGGACTGTGATCGAAACAACGAAGACTACGCCTACCGCGGCGATAGGCTTCATGCTTTGTGTAGAACCCCTACACGTTACGATTACTGTCAGGGCTGCCTACGCGATGGGTAGCCTGGCATGAGCAAATAGATGGACTTGTGGGACTAAACACAAAAGGCTCCCAAGTGACACCAGCACAATGTCAATTCTAGAATTGAGGCAAGATAAAATAATTAAACGTTTCAATTTCACTGAGACTCTCTGCCTATGAATCCCAAACAGGGATAAGTGAAAAGCAACCAGTGACCTGCTTCTTCAAGGGGAAATCTAGTAATAGATGACTCCAAAGGAGTGGGAGTCTCCGGAGCAGGAATTAGCGATAGTGCAGGACAGGAAGTTCCGTTTTCCCGGCATGTTCCGTTTTTCAAGCGAATGTCCTGACCACTTATTGCTGTGCTGAGACATTATTAGAAGAACATGCTGCTGGTACGTAGATGACAATCGGCTTAGATTGACAAGCGACAATTACTGCAGTTGGAAAACCGGAAATAAGATCCGAGTTGATGTGGGAATGTAAATAGACAATAATCCAACCTGCAGAAAAGATTTAATTGGCTCTCGAATGCTGCATCAGAATGGCGATCAAACGTTTGATCCGGATGAAGCACCTAGAATACTGGGCAAAAACCTAGGACTTTTGATACATGGAAGCCATACTGGGCTATACGTATGTACAGGATGGACAGAGCCACGGAAATCCCTACTTCATGGGACATGAGGAACGTATAACGTGGCACAATAGGCCTCATGGTTCCTGTCCACCTGTAAACTAAACTAGACTAAAACTAGCTATATAATTTTACCCGGTTTCATTAAAATCAAATAAACCATTTCAGATACTGATATTCCTGACGCGAATATCGCCTGCACGAAAGAAAGTGAATGGCTAAATTTGCGATTCTGTCATACTATATTCCTACAATGTATTTCAATGCTAAAGGGTGAAACTTATTCAATTCCAGGAAAAATGCGTCCAGAATTTGAATAATGCATGATAAAATTCCAAATTAAACAATTAACTTTTTTCTTTGTGAATGGCTGATGTGAAGAAATAGCCTTAATATAATAATATTGATATTAAAGTCTTAAAAACATCATTACAGTTTTTGTCATATTTCACGTTCTTATATAATTTTAGGTACATTGATTTTATGCAGGGTTGATTTGTTAAAAGTATTACGTAAGATTATCTATTAATCCCCCCTCCTCTCTATGATAGATCGTAAAATTTCTCGCAATCTGCTTCTACCAAAAGCAATTACGTCATTCATTTATTGCATTTAATGACAATATTTCTTTACTTGAAAAGGTTATAAATAATTTTTCATATATTTTAGGTGAAATATAAGAAGTTTCGCTAAAGAAACAGTGTCTTCAATTTGAGTAAAATATTTCTCTCTTAGCTAGGTCGAGAAGATTGATAAGAATCATTAAAGCAAATAAATTTGGATATAAAAGACGAGCACTTGCCACAGTCTGCAAAAGATTTATTATCACCTACAGTGTAACAATAAAAAAAGAATTATATTATCTGACGTCTCTAGTTTTGTGGGTAAAATGTCCAGAAAGCTATATTTAATTTACCTTATTCTTTGTAGCATTCTGTTTCAAAGAATTATTGGGAATTTTTTGGAAGATAAACACAGTAAGTCATGTAACATTATCAATAAATATAAGCGGTAATTCCCTCCTTTCCTTGAATTCTTCGATTACCTAACTTCATTCAATCATTCGAGTTCCTTCAATTCTTCTAAGCTCTCCGGATTTACTAAACTTGTAAATGTTCTGAATTCCATGAATACTTTTTTAAATCGTCAGAATTCCCAAAACTTCCTGCAATTAACGAAATTTTTTAAACCTACGCATTACCTGAATTGTCTTTATTTTTAGTTCCTTGGAATTCTCAGCACTTACAACATTTCAAATAATGAAAGAAAATCGGAGGAATTTAGAGAATTAATAACCTAGTGGATACTGAGTAATTAATTTGTTCACACTTGCAGATAACTCATCCGATCTTCACGTTCGATCAAAACGTATGATTGGTCACGCTTTCTTTGGACACGGAGAATGGATGATTAATGGTGTTATCCACATTGTGAAAGTTCTGCGTGATAATAAAATATTTTGTGCAGGTGTTATACTCTCGCCTGTACATGTCTTAACTCCTAAAAGATGTGTTGCTGGGTCGAAAGAGAGGTACATCATTGAATCTGGTGCGCCCCATATAAGTCCTATTAAAACTCACCTTATATCAGCTATACTGTACAAAAGATATCTGTCCTTGCTTTTGATTCGACCACCTATCATGGTCGAAGGTCCATCACTTAGTCGACCAATATCATTTGCTCAAGAACCTCTAGCGGAAGTCATGTATTCTGCTATTATTGCTTGGGGACCCACAGGTCAAGTACGACCAATTACGCAAGTACTGATAGTGGACATGCTGACTTGTGGTGCTCACTACATTAATCAATATCCTATTGAACATAACCATATCTGTACTCAATTACCTGAACACAATCACCTTATCGATGAGGATATCGGTTCTGCCTTGGTTGTGGGTGATGCACTCTTGGGTGTTCTAATTCGAGCTGGAAACGTTCTCCATAATCTTCCTGACATTTTTATTAGTTTTGATGGGAACAGATACCAAAGGTGGATCATGGAACACATTGAACCATATTTACGTACCAATGCACATCCACACTTTCAAAGGCACTAAAAACAAGTAAGGTATCAAAAAAGTAAGCAACGGAATAAGATGCCTTGAAAGTCTTCTGGTCCAAGGAAACAAGCATTCAGATATTTATTTATGAGGAAAGCCAATGCATCACAGTTATCTAGTTGGTGATCAGATATGTCCTTTTAAAAATTATACTTATGGTATTGTGAGTTATGTTTAATTCTCATGCTAGTTATGTGTTGCCTTTAATGGAAGGGACTAGTATCTTTTGCTTCTGCTACCTTAATCTGCTTTCGTATCTTAGCCAGTGCTTTAATCGTTTTATTCTCTGAAAAATATCCTTATAAAAGGAAACTGAGGACAGTTTAAACCAGTGTTTGTTCAACATCGTCAGAATATCGCGAAGACAGCTTCAGACTAGTCTGGAAGTCAGCTCATCATATATAAGAGAATTCTTAGAGATATGAGAGCCAGAAATGTCCACTGCAAGCTTCGATGTCATTAAAATAATACTTTAATGTTAACTTAAGTGAACTAATTGAAAAACAGCTAATCACCTTATTAATGAGAGAATTAGGTTAGATAATTGTAAACACTCACACCAAACCCACACAAAAAGCTATAGGTATACAAAAATGTGGGTTTTAAAATAATAAACGCTAAAATTCGAATACTTGTAACTTTTTTGAAATTTGTTTGTTCTCAAATCGAAAGAATACGCTTTGCCTTCTAATTGTTAAAAAAAGTTAAAAAATGAAATTATTGCTTATCATCTCAAAAATCAGTGCATCAGTATTATTTATTAATTAATTATACATATTCAAGGCAAGATGCAATCATCTAGAAAACTTTGCAGACATTATTTTCCCTAAATACGAATGATCTTGAGTCTCTAAAGAAATTTATTTTTCTAAAGGTTTTTCACATAAAACTTACTTTATGTTATCTTTTAATAAAAATTTTGAAAACTTAACTATTTACTAGTACAAGTTTTCAGATTTAATTTTCAAAAAGCGGTTCATTTAATATTATTAACAAATTACCAGTTCGGTAAGTTGAGATATTGCTTAATTCAATAATAAAAAACAAGTAATTTCTAACTAAAATATTTGTAAATTCATTAACATATTTTATTCCTTGAAAAATATAAAAAGTGAGATATAGAAAAATTATTAAGATAACGTAATATATTTTTAATTCCACAGAAACAATAAATATAATGTATAATGGATATTTTTACAATCTTAAAATAACCATGGAATTTTTGATTGTACATTAAGAAATAAATCAATGCATTCAACTTATACAAAGATGCATCATTAACCCAATCGTCGAATGTTGCAACAAATAAGATTGAAATTGAATAAAAACCGTTGAATTTTCAAGCCAAAAAGAAGAGTTTATAAAAGAGAGTTAAAAAATGGCTTTTCTACCAAATGAAGAAGCTTCAACTACTTGAATTATATGAGAAAAACACAAATTATTTTTTAAATAATTGGATTATCGAACAAGAGTCTAAATTTTCAACAAATTAGATTAATATTATAATCCACTAGCTGCATTATAGTCAAAATAAAATAATTTTCTACCAAATACTTGTATACAAACCTTAAACGAAAAAGTTAAATTTTCAACCAAAAAAGATGACTTTGCTAAGCTCAAAGATGAATTTTATCAGAAAAAGCGAATTAGACAAAAATAATCTTTAACAAGATAGCTGTATTCCCAACCAAAACAATAATTTTCAAAAAAAAAAGTTAATTTTCATTTAACAAGGTAGATTTTCTCACAAAAAAATCAATATTCTACAAAAAAAGTATTTTCAACATAATATATTATTTTCAACAAAATTTTTGAATTCGGAAGAGGGGAACGTAAATAATTGACAAGGCAGTTGAACTTACAACCCAAAAAGATAATTTTTTCACAAAAAAGTTAATTTTCTACAAAGTATTTAAATTTTCCATCAGTTGGTTTTATTTTCGTGAAAAAGGTTACATTTTTAACTATCATTTTAAATTTTTAGCTGAAAATATGAATTCTTAATACAAAAGTTAATTTTCAACCAAATGGTTTGATATTCAAGCCGAAACGATGAAATTTTTTGTAAAAGAGTTCGACTTTCCACCAGAAAATATGATTTCTTAACTCAAATAATAGATATTCAAACAAAACAAAAAGAATGTTTGACAAAGTAGTTCCAATTTCAACCAGGTAGTTGAATTTCTCACCAATAAAGATTAATTCTCAACAAAAAAGTGTGTTAGTTGTAATTTCAACTAAACAAAACTTTTAGTATTAAATAAAAAACTGTAAGATAAAAAAAAAGAATTTTAAATTAATTTTTTAACAAAAATGGTTGTACTTTTGTCTAAAAAGAAGACATTTCGACGTAAATAGCCATATTTTTCAACAACAAAAAAATAAATCTTCAAGAATTATAATGCACAATGTGTTTTTGTTTTATTTATATCGTTGTGTCCCTTTTATTTTCTTGAAAATTTCATTCTTATCTTTATTTTAAAAAAAAGAAAAGCATGTTACGTATTACGTGCACGAAAGCATTGCTACAAATAATCATAAATAGTTTAAACGATGTATTGAATGCAAAATTCAGTTTTTCACTTACTTTTTTTTTTAAATCCTATAAAGCACGACCCCGTAACAAAAAATATTTTAGTTTCAAATGAAAAACCAGTTGCATTTTTAAATAAAAAAGATTATTTTTAACCAAACATACATTTTCAACCAAAAATATAAATTATGAAGAAAGTACTTCTACTTTATATGATCAGTTGAAAATAAGTTGAAAATTAAAAAAAAGAGAGACTTTCTAACTATATATATTTTAAGAAAGCATTGCTACAAATAATAATAAATAGTTTAAACGATTTATTGAATGCAAAATTCCGTTTTTCACTTACTTTTTTTTTAGATCATATAAAGCAGACAGGCGGCGGTGATGTTTGAAGAATAAGTATTTATTTATACTATATAGCTAATTGTAAAGAGAAATCTTGTGTTTCAAGTTTATTTATCTAAATTTTGCGACTATGAATAAAATTTGCAAAAAGGTATTTTTTCTCATAGGAAAGAAGTTTTAAACTTTATGAAGCTTGCGGAACCTCCAAATATCATTTCTGGGCATCCGCATAAACAGGGCACTTATGGCCAGTTCTAAATTAGGAAATATTTGAGTTTTTCTAATTTAAGGGTAAAATTATAATTTTGTAATTGGAATGGTGTATGGTGAATTAATTCAGACTATACTTATAGCGAGAGAGTAACCGGAAGTGAGTATATTTCATGTTTGAACAAAAAACATGACATGTGTGCTTATAGCACTCGCAAAATTTTTTTTTCTCTCAAAGAACGGGTTTTTTAAGTTCCAACTGCAAAAATTCCGCGGTAAATAAGTTTTCAAATTAGAAAACTCATTTTAGACATAAAATTACGGGAATTTATCTGTATATATGCCGGTAAACGTAACTGCATACCGGCCATAAGGTGAATTTGCAGAAAACAAAAACAATCCTAATTTTTGTTCAAATTTATTCAAATTTAATGTGGATCGGGTTTTAGAAGCAATGTATTTGAAAATAAAATTGAAAACAAAAATAATCCCCTTCTCAGAAAATCGTTGGTTTATCCTTTGGCATAAAAAATAAAAATGGACGGATTTGAAAAAAAATTGTTATCAGTTTTAAGAAATTTTTGTATTGAGCTTGGGTCCTAATAAAAATCACAGCGTGTTTCGCAATTAACATACACAAGAAAGATAAGTTAATGTAATCTCAATGTGCATATATTACTAAATCTTGATAAGTCGTATATTATTCATTAACTACTTATAAATAAAACATAATTTATTGTAAAATATTTGTGATGAAGCTAGAATGTAAAATACTTATATTTTCAACTATTATAAATCTTTACTTCCCTATTGCACTGTGTTCCCGCAATAACGATTCTCGATATACGATCAAAGGTGAACCAAGAGTTTGAGAGAAAGGCGTTGCCAGGTCATCGGAGAAAGTCCCGACAACGCAGAATTGTATGAAAAAGATAGGCGTACCCTCGGCCGTTAAACGCGTCGTCTGCTCTCATTTCAGTGTCAAAACAAGTTCCAAAAATGTCGCAGAAAAACGAAAGAAAGCATCTAATGTTTGTGCATTCATTTGAGCTTATAAAGAAAGTGAAAGCAGGTGCCGCAAAAAGTCTATTTTAAAGAAATGCGTTGACGTTCAGAATACGTACAATGATGTGATCGTTTGTGAACCTACTTTGAACAATTAAGTGAAGAGTTATGAATATTTGAAAAAAAATCGAAAACAATTGATGATGCGGTTCTGGATGCTTACTTAATTTTTGTGTGAACATAAGTATTTACTTTAATAAAGTTTGATTTTTGAGCACAAACCCGGAATTTTCTCTTAAATTTACGTTAGTGGCAATTTAATAGTTTCATTTACAGTTTATGATATTATAAAACCAAAATAGCAAAAATGCAAAAAAAATTCTTTAAGAAAAACCCCGAATAGAAATTATTCACACGATTCTGGTTGCTTATGGTTTGGAGAGTCCCGAGATACCGTAAAGGCCATTAAGGGTACCCAGGAAACGATCAGTAAAGCGTGACTTCGGTGTATATAATTTAAGACTGGTAAACATTCTTCTATAATATTTTAGCTTGGTTTAAATATGTGTAGTTATAATAGAACAGATTTAAATTTATAAAAGGTTTTTTTATTTTAATTTAGTTATGTTTACTTTTTATAACAGGAAATTTGACAAGATACAAGGTAAAACATTCCTACAAAATGTTCTCCAAAATAGAAACACTGCAGCACGCAGTTTTTGTTTTATTCCTAAAAACTAACTTAAAAAAATAAAGTTTTGAAAAAAGGGCACAAGCTTTGATAAAAAGTAATTGAAAAAAGTTGTTTATTCAGAAAAGAGCTATACATTTGGTAATGATCATTTTTTGAAAGAACATGTTAGAATCGTAAATAATAACATTAGGAACGAAAAAATTGATTTTCGAAAGAACAACATGAGGGGCACTAAAATTTTAATTAAAAAATTGTATTTGTAGAGGATACGCAGTTTTTTAAATTACAAAACAATCCAATGACAATACATCAGATTCAATATTGATGTATATTGTAAATTGTAGTAATATAAATTTATGAAAATGATTAATGGAAATTGAGTGCCAAACAGAAGATGCGTGATGAGAATTTGTTTATTAACGCTAAAGAAGCTTTAACAAAACAGAACTCACAATAATATGACAGTTTTTTATTCTTTGACCTTTCCACAACAAAAACTGGGGGTTCAATAAAGACGAGGTTTAAATGAAAGTTGGTATTCTTTAAAATTTGAGCTTCAATAGAAACCTCTAGAGACTTAAAGGGTTATTTTAGAAACAGTGAATAAAGCAACCTGAAGGATCATTCAAAAGCAAACATACGAATACGTTTTACTGTTTATAAGTTTGCTACATAACCGGAAAAGGATATTGATGAAGTCATCACATAAAATTTAATTGCGATAATATTTTGAACATTAATTCTGTTCGTGAAATTATAGCCATCAGTGGTCGATTATATGTGTTCTTTAAAGTAAAAATTGTGTTATTGATTAGATGAAATGTTAAACTGCGAAAAGGAAAAAAGAGGTTCTGGAAAAATAGGCTCTATAAGATTAGGATTCCTTAAGAGGTCCAACAGAAGTGTCCCTCAGAACTAATTCATCGTTTTCGGGTCCTTTTTGCTGCAGCTCATTTGGAACTAAAAATTATTTCCAATGAAACCCGTAGTTTTTTAAATATATTTAAAAGGTCTGTGCATAAATGAGGAGGACCTAGTTTTATCCTGACACCTAAAGCAGATCCTGAAAATTAAATGATGTGCGTTGGCATCACCTCTGATAAGCTTTGCCTATCATTTCCTACATCCTCAACTCGCCAATCTCCTTCACTCTTTAGACGGTGGTTGACCGTGAGAGTCGAATGGTAGTGTTAATAATTTATTTAATGTTATTCTATTGGTTTAGTGTCCTTCAGGTATCATTGGTACCCTTTTTTGTTGGAGTGGGTACTCATGTACTAGCGTGATGTATTTTTTACGCAGAATCGAACCTGTTCCCTGGACGTTCAGTAAACGTAGAGAAGTTAGAACCGTCGCGCTAGTGGTTAGAACTTTACTGCACTTCAGTTTGGTGTGGCGTCTGCTCCAGATTCAGGGTCTTGATTACCCCAAACTTGCGGACACTCAAGCGCGGAACTGTGCCGCAAGCGTCGCTTGTGCAAAATGGATCGACTATACTGTTGGTTAAACGATTTGGTGTGTTCGGGATAATGGTTCTCTTGAAGAAGTGTAGTCGATCTGCTAAATAGAAGTGGCGCTGTTCGCTGTGTGATTGATGCGATATGAGACGTGTTGGGTGAGCGGCTCTAGCAAACTTCTCTCCGTGTTTCAACTAGGGTGCAGGCGAGTGTAAGACCATTTTGCTGGTTCCGCCACCCAAACAAATTTTACTTTTTTTCGGCCCAATATTTAGTGTAGAATTTGTTCAAATTTGTACAACCAAAATTAGAATTTGTGCATCACCGGAAGTACCTGATTTCTCAGAAAAACACTGGCGGGGCCAACAAAACATTTCGCTGGCCCCAACATAATCCGAAATCAACTTTCAATGGGTGCTTTATTTTCGTCTTAATTTCTTTAACTTTGTGTAACAAACTTAAGCCCCTAAAAAAACCCCCTGTTAGGCAAACTTCATATCGGATCCAGCGAAACGCACCGCTAGTCCCGACATTATCCAAAATCAACTTTATATGGGTGCATGTTTTTCGTCTTAACAGAAATCGCTAGTTTTAACAGAGCATACTACGTTTCATTTGGAGAAAACTCTTGGCCTTTGTTTTCAGGTATATTCTTGATTGTTGTAAGGATCTTAATATTGATCCTTTTCAATCCCTTATGCGGCCTGCAGCAGATCTTCCTAAGAATCGACTCCTCCCGGTTTCGCAGTCATAACTATTTAAGCATTTAGATTAGCCACCTTGAGATCAATGACTATCTCTCATTTTATCTTCAACGCAGTATTCTTGAGGGTTACTCTTCTAAGTCAAGGGTGCCAAGCAGGGCGTTCCTGACGATATAAAGCTGGCAACGCTCGTGGTTCTTTTCTTACAGTAAATGTTCATTAATCTTTTTGCGGAATATGGCAATCCCATGTCATTCAACAAGTTAAAGATAAGTCAGTTATCATAATGTAAGTAGGGAAACATTTTTACAACTTCATGTTGTCTTGTGTGCACTGTCAGGCACTACTATCCTATTGCTGTAGGCAGTTCAAAGTAAACACAGGAAATTTATGACATCAAACTGATTTGTTTTAAGCATTTGCTATCAATCATTTTGATTCCAACAAAGTAGCAAATCTTGGTATGATTTTTTCTGGCTGCAACTCGTAAATTTTGTTTTCCAACGCTGAATCAATTGTTTTGACCTGATGGCCATAGAATTTGGTATCAGAGAATCGCTCAGTGACACTTCGAAGTTCATATTTGGTAGATTTTTGTCTCTAAATAGTTTTCCAATCTCCTGAAAATTTTAAAATACAATTTCGAGTACAATAAACAACAAAAGTTATAAAATGATACTTTTCAAAGAATCATCAAAGATGGCAACCACCGATCAGTATAGAAATATTTTTCTGCCACCGTGAAATTTAATGTCCTTATTGAAAGAGCTCAGTTTCATGTGGGCTAAATAATTTGTTTGGCCTTAACCATTTTTTTAGGAAAATAAGATTGTAAACTTTTTCTAGAAAATGGTGCAAAGCAGATAAAAGGCTAAATTCAACAATAAATTTACAAGAATTGTAAAATTGTGTTTTTTCGTTGTGAAAATCAATTTTCCATATTCATAAAAAAAATTATGCTGCCATTGTTATTTTTGAAAAATTTTGTATTTTCTTAACGATTAACAATTGTGAATAAAATGTACAAAGTATTTCTTTTTTGTGAGATATGCGTATTAAATATCATAGGGCTTCCATAAATTAAAAAAAAATTTAAAAAGATTAATATATTTCTTTATAGATTCATCAAAATTTAGGAGTGATGTGTTTGCAGAAATTTCGGAGTGGCCCTGGTCACGGTCAGATCTGGCAGAATCTGGCCTGGAACGGGCATCCCAGCCAGGGACAGATTAGAAATGAAAGGCCTAATTCGATAAGGGCCAAACTGGGGTGTCTATAAGGAAGGCCTGATCTGGCCCTAACCTGGACCCTTCTAGTTTATATTTATAAAAATATTATTGAAATATTATCTGTTACTTCTAAAAGAAAAAAAATAATTTAAAATATTAATTTTTATTACCTACATATTTGAAAACAATTATCATTTTAAAGAGATTTTGAAAAAATTTGTCATATTTGCATCAAGAACTATCTTTGGAACTATTGTACCCCTAAAAAATTAGACCTCAAATTTTGTGGTTTGGAATGATTCGTTGAGCAGAAAATAAAAAAGTAAGGTTATCATACGAAAAAGTTAAAGTAATAAGCCGATAAGTACCTTTATAGTATAAAATAATATCACTTTGTTGTCAAAAAACATTACCTGCAAATTAAATTTAACGAATTTAACTTTATATTAGCCCCTCATCTAAAAATTAGTTGAATATTCACTAATTAGGGCAGGGAGTAATTGAAAAAATGTTTTATTCTAATTTTCAAACTAACTTTGATTTATAGAGGGTAGTTTGATATGGCGCCGACTGGGACCACAGCCGTAACCACGATCAGGGCCAGATTACACTCACCCGATCGGGATCACACCGGGAATCGGGATCAAATTGGAACTCTTATTTACAGAATGTTCTCCATGGGTATGTATAAAAATTTGATGAAAAAAGATTGTCAACGCATTTTTAGACCTCCCTAATGCTGATTATGTTCAGACGAAGGAAATATTTTCTCTGAACAGAATTAGATGGGTTTAAATTTCCATGGGAAACAAGAATCTGCAATCTCTTAAAATATTTTGCAACCTTGTTTACAGTAAAAGTAACTGATATATTCTGGATATATTTAGTAAACATGCAATTAGCGAGATAGTTTATAAATCCTGAATTTTGGTGAAGATGGCCTAACCTATTTACAAGTTTCACAATCTGGCGTAATTGTTTCAATAATTATTTTATTTGATTATGTAAACCACAGCTGTTTTACACGAAATGAAGTGAAGAATATTAAGCAAATACTTTATTAAATCAAGCGAAAAACTTCTTTCGTAACTATTTATTACACTAACTCTATACAATAGGAAGACACATAATCTTCTGCAAATAAACTTTGGTGTAAAAAGCGTACGCTCTTCAGACTTTTTAAATTACTCTGTGTAACATTTAAAAAAATTAGATATTCTAAGTATCAAATTTCGGGTTCAAAATGTTCGAAAAAATATATTTGATTTTCTTAATTCTGTGTGGCATACTGCTTAAAGGGATTGATGGGCGATTCTTGGAAGATAATCAGAGTAAGTAAAATGACATTCCTAATAAACGTCAGTGATAGGGCTGTAAAAAGTAATTTTGTGTTACCAAATTCTAATATTGTGAACACACTGACTTTGTAGAAGACTAAAGCGATCCTAATTTCACAGCGAAGGGCCAACTAAGAATCGAAAAAAGGATTTTTCAACAAGACAAATTTGTATAATTGCGGGTTTTCCCTATGTTATTCTTAAATGGAAATAGAAGGACAGGGCGGAAACATTTCATGTTGTCTAATCGTAAATAGCAAAAATACGTAATATTTTTCTGGACATCCTATAAAATAAGCCAACTCCACAAACTAAATTTAAATTTAGCTTTTTTGCTAAGTTATTAGATGTTTAATAATTAATGTTTAATAATTTCAGATGACTTATCAAATCTTCACTTACGCAGAAAGCGAATGCTTGGTCACACCGCCTTTAGAAACAATCAATGGGTGACTACAAGTGCTATCCACATTGTGAAAGTTCTGAAAAATAACGTAAAAATTTGTGCAGGTGTTATAGTCTCGCCTTATTATATCTTAACCCCCGAGAAATGTGTTTCTCAACCAGGAGCGAGGTACAAAGTTAAATCTGGTGCACCGCGTATGAGTTTTATTGAAACTCATATAGTATATGATATACTGGAAAACGAAGAGCTTTCCTTGCTTTTTATTCATCCACCTATCAGTGTCACAAGTCCATCACTGAATCGACAGGTAGAACTTACTGAAGCAGCTCTATCGAGACGAATGCACACTTCTATTATGGCTTGGGATCACATTGGTGAAAGGCGACCAATCGCTCCAGTACCTATAGTCAACATGATCACATGTGGTGAACAGTACTTATATCATGGCCATCCTATTACAGAAGACAATGTCTGCACTTTTCAATTATGTGGACGCAATCGCTGTAGCAACGAGGATGTCGGTTCTCCCTTGATTGTGGATGATATACTCTTTGGTGTTCTCTTATGGGCTGGAAGCGATTTCGGTCCACGTGTCCCGGATGTTTTCATACGCGTAAATGGTAACAGATACTATAACTGGCTCAAGCAAAATGTTTAACCATATTTACATAACTATCCTATAGGCAAGGGCTAATCTCAGTATTGTACTGACTTTCTGAAAAACAATAGAACAAGTCTCGTTTTACACGATATACATATTAAAACCCAATTTTCATTTCTAGAAATGTCTCTTTTTTATATATACATAAGATGGTATACAATGATATACTTTTTTGATGTCTTCAAAAACTTTTCGAATTGTGGGCAACAGTTTAAATATTGATTGTTCAAAAATTTAAACTTAAGAAATTTAAATAAGATTAAAATTTAATTTCAAATCCTATTTAACATTATATAATCAAGCTAATGTACAGAATTCCTAAAAATGAAAGCAAAAATCCAACCATCAAGCTTAGACAACCACCATAACTAACCAAACCCTCTTTCTTCTTTTTTTCATTCCTTTCGTCTTTTTTATTTTTATTATTAAGAAATTAAAATAAAAAGAATTCGTGAAAAAATAATCGCTATTGTTTAGGCATTCATACAGCATCCCTATCAAGGGAAGAAAAACTAGAGTAGATATAGAAAAGTAACGAATTTACGATGCTCTCTTCCTATTATCTCAGAATCAAGTGAGGGTCGAAAGGCAAACTCATTATAAACATACCTGAAATCTTTCCCAATTAACTTTTGTGGATAATGATTTAGAAAAATGATATTTATATCACTATTCAAATTTTCTTTGAAAAATTAAACATAGGACAAACCTAGAGCTATGACTACTAAGTTTTCAATCACAGCAACTTTGTTTTTGAAAGGATATGCAGAAAAGAAATAAAAAATTAAACCTAAATATATACTTTTTCTGTGCAAATTGGTAATAATATTACCATAATGACTTTTTTTATTATTTCTATGTTCTATGTTGCCATTTGCAACTTTGTTAGAGGAATACATAATAAGGTATCATCAACACAACGAAAGTAAAAAAGGCAAAGATAGATCTAACTTCTTGAAAGCAAAGAGCTCCAAATCTTCCATAACTACTTCCGCTAAAATCAGAAAAATTACTTAACAAAAGGAAGTGCCAAACGTTTGCCTAGAAAAATAAAAATTAAATTGCAAATGAGTTGTTATAATAAAAACTATCCCTTTGATCAACTTTTCTTGAAATAATCGAGTACGTGTTTTGATATTGTCCTATCTATCATATTTAAAATTAACTTTTCAACTAATTCGAGATGTGTACTCGAAAACATTGCACCAAGATCCAAAGAAATTATTTTGGTATTGTATTTTGAAATTGTGATACTATTCTGAAAGGATAGATACTCGTATCTTTTTGTATCTTTCTCCAACCATAACACCTGTCAAGAATTGTGTCTTCAATATTAATATCAGTCCGTCTCATATCTTTTAGTGAAATACCTTTCTTTCTCCAATTTTCAAGCATCTTGAAAGTGTCACATTCAATTGTTTTAACGATTTCACATTTCATAAATCAAAATTGTTATGATTGGAAAGTAAATTCTCATTATCCGTAGCATAATCTGATATTTTCATACAAACAGTATAATTGCATTCATCAGCATTTATTTAAATTATATCAGGGTTGTTTTGAGTAAACTTTAGGTTATCAGAACACCTTTAAGAATTTTACGATCAATATTACGAATGCGCAGACAATTTTCATCAACAAAGCTCTTCGACAAGTGTAGCACTTCGTTTCAGAGCAGGGGTAGAAATTACCTGATCTAAATTAAAATTTAGGAAGATTAAAACCAAATTTAAAATCCTGTTTAACGTCCAATAATCAAGTTAATGTACAGAAGTCCTGAAGATAAACTCAAGAATCTGACGAACAAATTTAGAGAACCCCCATAAAATGTTCCTATTGCAATTTTAAAAAAGATCCCAATTTTCCTAAAAAAGAAAAGAATTTAGTTTTGACAAAAATAATAAACAGTAAAGAAAAATGAGAAGGCAACCAACCAATTCCCTTTCTTTCTTATTTTTATTTCCTGTTTGTCATTTCTGTCCAACAGAAAATTTTTTTCTTCTTATTTGTTTTTTAATTTTTACCTTTTTTTAAATTGCAGTAGGAACACCTTATGGTGTTTGTCCAAATTTGATCGTTAGATTCCTGATTTTATTTTAAGAAATTCTGCACATTGTTCAAGAATTTCGGTATTTCTAAAGTGATTTAAGTATGTAAAAATTACAAAATTATCCCGAAGAAAATAGTCCTAACAACGATTTCCGAAAAATGAAGGTTTTACAAACTCAATGGCCAAGAATCGATGCTCATCAGCATATTTGGTTGAGCTACCAGGACATCTGTTTAAGTTTATTAGAATATCTGGGCATCCTGATTAGAATGTTGTAATTGTAAGGTAACAGAAAACTGACTATTAAAACATTCTGGTTCTTTTTACCATAAATTCTGTAGTTACGTTCACAACAGAAACTTATTAAAACAACCAGAAAATTTTCAACCTGAAATTTCGTAATACCTTTACCCAAAATATCTAATATTTCTTTCATATGATCATTAAATTTGATCCTGCAATTGGATAAAAATGATATATAATGTTTTTGTTTAAATTTCATTAAGTTTTTAAGAAAAATCAACTTTAGATTTTGAAATCGAAAACAAAGTATTTAATTTATTATTTTAAATAAATAATAAAATTTATAAGGTTAAACACATTGTGTTACTTACTGTACCAGAACTAAAAACAATGAGTAATGTAAGTCGTAGTTATTTTGCGTGAAATTATGTAAATATGGATGATTACATTTTTTTGTAATGAAAAGAAACACGACCTATATCTTTCGTAACGATTTATTAAACTAAGACTTCTGGGTACAATGAATCATTAGACTCTACAAGTAAAGTTGAATATAAAATACGGAAACTATTTATAGTCTTCAAACAACTATGTATAACATTTAAAAAAGTTGAATTTTATAATTTAAAGTGTGTAATTTTGTGTTTGAAATGTCCGGAAAAACATTCTTTATTAACTCACTTTTTTTTGGAATTCTGTCTCAAGTTATTGGGATTCGCTTGAAAAATAATCCTCGTACAGTCTGTCAAGTTAAAGCGTGGGTGGCTTTACTCGCAGTCGGTAAGGTGTATCGACATGATTTTGGTGTCAAAATATTAAGAAGAGCTCCCTCT
>NC_046659.1:101918748-101921643 GCF_010883055.1 Belonocnema kinseyi | reverse complement strand
GAGGGAGCTCTTCTTAATATTTTGACACCAAAATCATGTCGATACACCTTACCGACTGCGAGTAAAGCCACCCACGCTTTAACTTGACAGACTGTAAGTGAACTGATATTCTCAACAAACATTAGTGGTGTAGACAAAAACGATCCTAATTTCTGTTTGAATTTGTTTCATTTTTTGTACTTCCCCTTTTTGATTTAAATTTTGAGTTTAGGGATTTTTCAACAAGACCTGAAAATCATAGAAAATGGCAAAGGCACGAAATTCATAAGGCAGGAGCATTGGATGTGTGCCGACTTGTAAAATCAATGTGTTTAAAAATACAAATATAGATTGAAAAAAAATTTCAAATAAAATATGAGACCTATCCTTTAGTATGGAAAATATAAAAAAATAGTTATCTATTTGAGTACATTGTTTGTCAAATAAGTCTGAGCAAGAATGATAATTAAAAAATTTGTTCACCAATTATATCTTTATTGATCCGGTATTGAGCTCGATCTATTTTTAATGTGAGTATATAACTAAATTCTAAAAAATAATAAACTATTTATTAATGATTTATAAAGTGAAAATAGTTGTATGCAAAAAATATGTAATATTTGTAAAAACCGTTTTGATTCGCGTTCAGAATCCTGACGATCTATTTCATTTCAATAAACATTTTTATAGGGATGACCTAAATCGATATCTCCATTTTTAAAAAACGCTCTCGAGGTGCACATCTAAAACTCAAATTCTGGTTTTTGTCATCTGAAATTCTGCAAAACCTAATCTATTTTTTTAATTTCCTTCTTATTTTAATTACACATACAAAGCCAAAATGAGAGAGGCTTAAAAATTAACGATCTCTGGTTAAGTAAATAATTTTAAATCATTTCTTTTTGTTCTGAATCATTTCAAATTCACTTAAATTTCTTCAAAATTCTTGCAATTATTTTCAATCTTTAAATTTTTCATTAATTTTTTCAATTTTCTTGAAATCTTAGTGAATATTTCAATTCCTTGAATTCCTCTGAATATCCTAAATTCCATGCATTAAAAATAAAATTATTTCTTGAAAAAAATATCCTACTCCATCTTCACTCCATTGGGAAACGAACCACAAAACTTCTGATTTCCGGTCAGGTGCTTTTCCACTTAAGCTATTAGAGGTATCAGAATAAGAACTCTTAATTCAAGAACATAACGCCAATTTTTATCTAGGTATTAATGGTACAAGTCATTACTTTCAAATTTTTTAATTTATCTGCTATAGCATGAGAGATTGTACCTTACCGACAGTAGATCAACCCTCCAAACCATGAAGGCAGAAGAATCTACACAATATCGATCAAGTTAAAAATCTTCAATAACAGAAAATGCTTAACGTATTAATAAGACTAGATGAAAAATAATATTTTTAAATTAAAATTAAAATTATTTCTTGAAAAAAAAGATCCTACTCCATCTTCACTCCATTGAGAAACGAACCACAAAACCACAAAACAATGGAGTGAAGATGGAGTATGATCTTTTTTTCAAGAAATAATTTTAATTTTAATTTAAAAATATTATTTTCCATCTAGTCTTATTAAGACGTTAAGCATTTTCTATTTTTGAAGATTCTCAACTTGATAGATATTGTGTAGATTCTTCTGCCTTCATGGTTTGGAGGATTGATCTACTGTCGGTAAGGTACAATCTCTGATGATATAGCAGATAAATTAAAAAAATTGAAACTAATTCCATGCATTATTCTGCAGCTCCTGCAATTTAGAGGATTGATGAATTTCTCAAATTATTAGAATTCAGGAAATCTAACGAATATAAGGAATTCAAATAATTGAGTGAATTAGGACGAATTTAATAAATACAAAACAAATTCTCAGAATTCAAAGGAATTCTGACATATTGCGGAATTCGGAGGAATTCCGATTATTTTAGGAAACTTAAGAGAATTCTAAATAGTCTTTAGGAATTTAAAACATTCAAAGCGAGTCCAAGGAATACAAAAGGATTTATCAAATTTAAAGGAATCAAAAGAATTTAAAGGAATTAAATGTGAATTCAAATAAATTTGAGTAAAATTAAATGAATTCAAGTGGTTTACAAAAATCCAAATAAGAGACTTAACCAGAATGTATTATTAACAAAGCTTGTCTGCTGTTATTGGTGTTAGGGTTTCCCATATTTGAGGAGTTAGCATGTTCCAGACCCTTATTTTCAAGTTTAAAATTTTTTCACGGTGACCACCAAAATGATTTTCAATGTGTCAAAATTTGCAAAAGTACATGTTTTTTATCAGAAATCTTTAAATTGATTCGTAAAGATGAATCTTACTGTTGCACTAACTTTGCACTCTTCTTTGTTTGATGAAAACACAACGTAATATTGCAATGAAGACATTAACAAAATTTTGAACATACTTTTTATATTCCTTTCTTCAGACTTGTTAATCACTTTTCAGAAAGGGTTAGGTGGAGTCTATGACAATAGAAAAGTATAAAAATTTTATATTCAGAAATGGATGTTTATCGGAATATCTAGTTGTCTTGGCTAGAACTTTTTATTGTTGAACTATCGGAAAACTGGCTGGGGGGAACATTCTGGTTCCGTTCAACATAAATTCTTCTGTTTAATTTATCCCAACAAATTATTGAAACTATAAGAAAGTTTTTAATGAGAAATTTTTAATACTTTGATAGAGATTCTGTATTTCCTATTTTATCAGAAAATTGTTCTTTAGAAGTATCTTTTAGTCTTGATACGAGGGTAGTTCAATAAGTCCTTAGAATGAAGTATAAAAACAATTTCTTTTGAGTAAATTTTTTTTTATTTTTCAACATAATCTCCTTGGAGCTCTATACACTTGGTCAATCGCTTTTCAAGTTTTTTTAATCCTTCAGAAAAGTGCGT
>NC_046659.1:101917641-101918648 GCF_010883055.1 Belonocnema kinseyi | reverse complement strand
TATAATATCATGCAAACTGTGAAATTTCTTCTACCGTCATTATTATAAATCAAATTAATTCCTCTGAGAATGTGTTATTTTGGTCGTACGGTCCAATAACAAATAATATTGGATTCACTTTTTAATAAATCCTGATTTATTTGTCAATTCGTATAAAATATCAACGTACGTTTAACCTTGTTGTGGGCCTTATTCAAGGTAACACGTACACCTAAGCTAAATAATTCAAGCAGATGTAATAAACTAGCATAGAATCTAAAAAGAAATTTATGAGGAAGAAAGTTGAACAACCTTTTTTCTATTCACCTGTAGTGATATTAATTAATCCATCCAAGACATTTTAATCTTTCGTTACTTTATAAGAAAAGAAAATATGGTTTTGAAGTGAACAAAAATTAGTCATGTTTTATTGTTTAGATTTAAAATTTAGAAATAACCATGATTTGATAAGTGTTCTTTAAAACATTAAAATTGAAATTACAAAATTAAGAAGCTCCAATATGTTAATTTTACTACATTTTTAAAAATAACTAAAAGAAGGTGTTTTGATTTGGAAGGACAAATATGGACTAACGTATACATTAGAGATAATTCAATTTTCCATGATTAATTAAGAAAGGCTGATATTAAAATGGAGACTCAAATGAAAATTGCGCCCAAGTAGATTGAATTTAAACATTAAAAAAACATTTTTATACAACATTTTGATAAATTTTATTCATATTTAACATTTCAGTTATACAAGATAAGTTTTTTTTCGTTATTTTTATATTTATTTTTGAAAATACTAACAAAAGCACACGTAATGAATTTCCTTTTTTTGAAATAAAGATAAAGATAAAAAGGAAAACTTATCTTGTATAATATATGTGACAAATTGTAAATGATTTGATTTTGATCTTGAAATTAAAAATATCAAAATTGTAGCTCGAGAAAATAAAGCTCATAAAAGAAGAATCTTACAGTCCATTTCCATAAATAAATTGATTCAAAATTCCATTATTTTA
>NC_046659.1:101909344-101917541 GCF_010883055.1 Belonocnema kinseyi | reverse complement strand
TCTAATTTCCAGTTCTAAAATGTTCGAAAAAATTAATTTGAATCTCCTAATTCTTTTTGGGACTCTTTTTGGATTTTCTTGGAGTTTCTTGGAAAATAATAACAGTAAGTGAACTGACATTATCAATAAATACAAAACAATTTTCGATATCATTGAATCTTAGAGCAACAGTTTTATTGCAATATTAAATTAAACAAAGTTCTGCGTAAGTTACAAACAAAAATTAGGTTCTTTTTTTAGTAGATGACGACTTTTGATTCTCAAAGTAATTATTTTGAAAGATCATAACTCGTCATCTGCTGAAGACAAATTTTCTTTTTTGTAATTTTCGCAGAATTTTGTCCATTTTAATTATACAATTGGACATTTTGCTCCAAGATGCAAAAACAGTCGCTTGAGCGAATATTTTTGTAATGAGGCTGAAAAATCAATTTTTGAAATTTGCATGTGTACTATTATTATTTTGATTTATCATCAACATTTTACAATAACGGTTTCGTACCTGATGAATAGTTTATATATTTTCGTAATTTGAACATTAATTAAATTAGTTTAACATGAAATCAAACATGAAATCGTTTTTTCGAGATTTATTTTTTTTTAAAGATATTTTTCATATTGTGAATATGTCAACTAATAATTTGTAATACTCCCTCGGCGATTAAAAATTATATTGAGAAAAGTAAAATTATGGGGAGATATAAATAACATGCAGACTCGATTTATTTATTTGTATGATCGTAATTGTCGTAGTTTATTGCGCTCGTTTTTGGTAAACGTTATGTTCACCAACAAATATGTTAAAAACAATTGATAAATTTTGAACTACGTAAATGATTTATAATTAAATCAATATTTAAGAGAACTTATTTTTTAAATCTTCAAGACGTTTGGTATTTGACATTTTTTCTGATGAAATAAAAATTTAAAAACTTGCATGTCGGTATTTTTGTTTTAATTTTCTCTTTTCGAAATAGAAACATAACAAGACATAATCGCATTAAACTGCATTTAAAAAAAAATCAATTATTCGTAGTTCAAATTTGTGAATAAAAAAACCTAACTATTTTTTTTTAAGAATGCGAGTTAAATTTTAAATTAATAAATGTGAATTCATTTTTCGAGAATAATAATTTACATAAAAAATTCTTACTAAATTAACATTTGGAAAAAGAAAATACAGATTTAAAACATATTTTTTTTTTTGTACAAAAGCGTTAAATTTTCAACTTTAAAAATGAATATTAAAATTAAAAAATTAGTATTTAACCCAAAATGGAAAAATTTGAATAATTTTTAAAGATTAGAAGATAAGAAGATCTTACAAGGTTTGGAAAAAGAATAATGTTCCTAATATTTGTGTGAAAATTTGTTATTATTTTTTATGTACAATAATGTGAAGATTATAAGTTAATTTTTGTATATCTAGAATGATTTTGTAGTCAAATGTGGTACAAAAAATCGTCGCGAAAATTTCAAATATAAACTATAACTTGTATACATTAATTTTAAAAATGAAAAATAATCATATTTTTATAAATATTCCTAAATTTTATTTTAATCTGATACTTAGGGAATAGATTTGAGAAATGAAATGATAAAAATATCTCCATTAGTTAGTAATATACTATGATAAATCGCCTTTTAAATTATACAAAAAACTTTTAAAAATGATAATAAACGGAAGTACAGAATGGGCTTTGACCTTACGGATTTTTAGAAATAATTCTACAAATGTTAGATGTACTTAAAAAAAAAACTTTTTTGAAATTGTATAGAACTTATTCCAAATAAGCAAATTTTATCTTAAGCATACAAGTATGTGTCTTTTTGGAATTTTTCAAGATTAATTTCATTACTTACTCTGATTGGAAATAATTGAACCTCTTGGGTTTAAAAGCGGGCATTTAGCCTGGGAAGAAATATACTAAAAGTAATTTTTTTTTAAATAATTTGAATTTCAATTGTAAAGACAATTTTTTACACAAGTTTACCCTGCGCTTCTAAAACTCATCTAAGGTTATATTCTTTTTGAATCTCATCAATTTCACTAAATCCTTAATATGAAATCTCTAAACGATATTGTTTATTTTACCGCATTTTTTATCAACCATGAAATTTTATAACAAATTCCATGCATCACAGGAATAATACTTAATGTTTATATTGAATGCAAATAATAACTAAAACATTAACATATAACTAAAAATAAAGCAATGTTACACTAATTTTACTCAAAATCAGAAAAGTACCGTTAAACTCCTTGCACTTTACCTTCACAACAAAACATTTGGATAAAATGTATAGGTTTCCAATGTTTTATGTGTTTTTAAACAATATATGGTTTAAGAAATGTGGGATTGAATTAATTATGTTCAGGTTTATGGATGTATCGGGTCTTGATATTTATATTTCTAACAAAACACACAAATTTTTAACAAAATACGGGAATTTTCCAACAAATAATTCCATTTTTAACTAAAATCAAGTTTCAATAAAAAATATCAAATTTTAAACAAAAAGAGAATAATTCAGTTTTTAGTATATAAAACTTAATATTCAATAAAAAAATGAAATTTTCTACAGGTTATTTAAAATTTTAATCAAAACAGGTGAATTTGACAGCAAATAGTAAAAGTTTTAACAAAAAAGATGAAATTTCAATCACAAAGATTAATTTTCTATTAAAAAAAATCTTTTTTAACAAATAATATAATTTTCAACTAAATTAATTTTCAATCCAAGTACAATAATATATGTTAAGAGTAATGAAAAACAGATGAATTCTTTAACCATAAAATAATTTTTAACAAAAAAGATGAATTTTTAATCACAACAATTAATTTTTAATTAAACAAAGTTTTTTAAAACAAATAATAGAATTATCAACTAAATTAATTTTCAATGCAAGAACAATATTATAAAAAGAATTTAAAATAAAACAGAATTTACTTATAACCAGGCAGGTTCTACACAATATTTAGCAGAATCTCTCAGCGATTAAAATTCTTTTATAGTAAATTACAGATTAATTTTTCAACCATAAAATAATTTTTAACAAAAAAGATGAAGTTTTAATTAAAACAGATGAACTTGACACCAAATATTAAAAGTTTTGACAAAAAAGATGAATTTTTAATTAAACAAAATTTTCTAAAAACAAATAATAGAATTATCAACTAAATTAATTTTCAATGCAAGAACAATATTATAAAAAGAATTAAAAATAAAATAGTATTTACTTATAACCAGGCAGGTTCTACACATTATTTAGCAGAATCTCTCAGCGATTAAAATTCTTTTATTGTAAATTACGCAAGACGTTTTTTTTCGAATCTGAGACAAAAAAAGTCGAATTTATGCATCTATGTTAAGAATAATAAAAAACAGATTAAGTTTTCACCCATAAAATAATTTTTAACTAAAAAGATGAAGTTTCAACAAAAAACTATCAAATTTTAAACAAAAATAGAATAATTCAGTTTGTATTATATAAAAGTTAATATTCGATCAAAAAAATGAAATTTTTTACAGATCATTTCAAACAGAAAGATTAATTTTCTATTTAAAAAAATAGTTTGAAACAAATAATAGAATTTTCAACTTAATTAATTTTTAATGCAAGAACAATATTATCAAAAGTATTTAAAATAAAATAGAATTCACTTAAAATTAGGCAGGTTCTATACATTATTTAGTAGAATCTCTCAGTGATAAAAATTATTTTATAGTCAATTATGCAAGACGTTTTTTCGCATATAAAACAATAAAAAGTCGAATTTGAACATCTATGTTAAAAGTAATATAAAACAGATTAATTTTTTTACGCATAAAATTAATTCTCTACAAAAGACGATTAGTTTTTAAATAACAATGGTATAATGAAAATTGTCCTTACAGACATTAAAACATAGTTGAAGTTTCAAACAAACCGATGAATTTTCAACCAGGAAGATTAATTATATATAAAAAAGACGATATTTGAAACCAATAATTGATTTTTCAACACAAAAATATTAATTTGTAATTCAAAATTTCCATTTTTTACCGAAAGTTGGAGAGTTTTAAAAAAAATAATAATTGAACCCTCAATGAAGAAGATGAATTTTCAACCGCGAAGATTAATTTCCCTGTTTAAAAAGACGGTTTAAAAAAATTATATTTAACAAAAAAAAATCAATTTTTTTAAATATCATTTTTCTTTAAAAAATTATATAATCGACATTTCTTTCAAAGAAATTAGTTTTTCACCAAAAACCGAATTTTTCATGTAATAATAGAATCCTTGAAACAAAGATGAAATTTCAATTAAGAAGTTTATTTTTCTACCAAAAATAACGAATTTTCAACAAAATTCTGAATTTACAAATGCTGCATCAAAACAAATAAATTTATTTCCAAATAGTTCAATCTTTAACGAAAAAAGGTCGATTTTAAACCAAAAGGATTCATTTTCTACCAAAACATAAAAATTAAAAAAATTTAATTATTAAGTACAAAAGGACAACTTTTAATTTAAAATATCAATTTTCAACCAAAAATAGTAGAATCGAAATTCATTTTAAAGAAATTTGTTTTTGACAAACTGAAAAGGATATTTTTTAAATAACTCAATTCTTAATGAAAAATATTTATTTTCAACCAATAATATTACGTTTCTACAAAAAATTACGAATTTTCTACAAAATCTAGACAGTTTCAAACAAATATATGATTTTTATCTTAAAAAAATATCATTTTTTAACCAAAAGTAATATAAGTAGATTTTATCATCATAGAAATTAATAAAAAAAAAAGAAATTTGAAGAAAATAGTTGAATTTCTAATCAAAAAGGTTCGTTTTGAATCGAAACAGATGTAGCCTCAATTATGAACTTAATATTTAACGAAAAATTAAATAGTTTAGTTTTTAGTTGAAAAAATAATTTTTAACTTAAAGAAGTGCAGTTAAAAAAAGCTGAGTTCTCTACCAAAAAAGATTGCAAATAAAAATATCAATACGTTTTTAACCAAAAAATGTAAAGTTAAATTTTCACTTCAATAAATTAATGTTGAAAAAAAGGATTGTCAGAAAAATGGTTGAATCCTAAATCAGAAAGAAGAATTTCCAAACAAGAAGATTAATTTCATACTAAAAAAGACGAATTTTTAACAAAATCCATAAATTTTTAAACAATTAGTTAGATTTTTAACTAAAAAGATTAAACTTTAATTTAAAAAATTACTTTCGCACCAAAAATGTCATAGTTTAATTTTCTGTTAAAAAAAATTAATTTTCAACAAAAAAAAGTGTTATAAAAATTATTTCAAAGGAGATCGAATCCATTTACCATTAGGCAGATTCTTCCATTCAAGTCTTTGAATCGATCAGGAAGGAAATTTTGTTGTTTTTAGATTAAACTTCAAGAAAACTATTTTTTCGTCATGAAAAAATTGTATGTTCAAAAAATTAATTTTTAACCCAAAAGATTAATGTTTTACGAAAAAGACTAATTTTGAACCAATTACTTAATTTTTAAACTATTAGATGTATTTTTTTTTGTCTTGACTAAAATTGTTTCTTGGTTAAAAACTCATCTCTGGGTAGAAACTTGATTTTCTTACTAAACATGAACACAATGAAAATGTATCCCTTTAGAGTTGAAAATTCAACTGCTTTTTAAACTTGCCTTTTTGGGTGGAAAACTCAACAATTTTGTAGATATTTTTCTTTTTTCTTTGTTCGTTCTAGAGCTTTGCGCTCGATAATATATGCATATATACATCTACAACTGTCGTTTGGTAGTTGTGAATTATCTTTTGCTAAAGCTCCTTTGCTGAGGACTCAATTATTTTGTTTAAAATTTGTATTTTTTTTTTTTGCATTCGACAACTTGGTTAAATGTTAAACTAAATGAGTAAAAATGTATCTTTTTTGGGTTGAAGATTCATCATTTTAGTTGAAAATTCTTTCTTTGGTTGAGAATTAATCTTTTTTGTTGAACATTTCTCTAATTGTTTTAAGGTTCAACGAGCTTTTACAAATTAATTTTTTTTTTGAAGATTCATTATTTTAGTTAAAAATGTATCTCTGGTTAAAAATTTTCTTGAAATGAATTTTTTTATTAAATTCAGCTGTTTTTGTTTTAGAATAATCATATTTTTTAGTTTTTGGTTGAAAATTTATCTACTTATTTAAAAGTTTAACCATTTTGTTAAAATGTTATATTTTTGGATGAAAAAGTAACTATTTGATTACAAATTCGTTAATTTTTTAAAACTAAAAATTAAATTCTTTCATTTTCAGTGTAAACGGTTTTATTGGAAATTTGGCTTTTTAATGAAAGATCTGCATTTGACACCGAATAATGTAACTTTTAACCAAATAGTTAAATTTTCAACGAACAAATATAAATTTTAAACTGAATGACCAAATTTTCAAACAAAAAAGATTAATCTTTAACCAAAAAGAGTTGCATTAAAAAAAATAATTCTCAATGAAAACTTAGTGGTGGATATCTTAAAACAAAAAGAAAAGATTTCCAACATATTAACATTTTTAACCAGAGTTGAATTTTCGAACCAGCATGTAAATTTTCAACAAAGTAGTTGACTTTTTAACCTGCAAATAAGAATTTTAGATAGAAAATGTAATATTTGATATTTCAACGAATGCAGATGCTGCCAAGTGATGCGTTGTAAAATAAGGAAACGAATTTTCAATCATAAAGATTAATTTTATATAAGAAATTCGAATTTAAACCAAAAGCAGCAAAGTTTCTTTTTCACACAGACAATTAATTTATTTCCGAAAAAAAGAATTTAAAAAAAAATAGTAAATTTTTTAACCAAAGAGATGAATTTTTAACTCAAATTATGAATGTTTCAACTAGAAAGACGAATTATAAACAAATAAAGAATTTCCAGTTAGAAAATAAAAAAATTTGTCCCACTTCTTAATCTTTTAAGTCAAAAGACTATTTTTCTGTAAAACAGTTATAACACCTTGACCCTCCATCTACCACCATCAACCAAATTTTCTACAACACCTTCACCCCACATGATAATTTTTCAAATAGTTATTTGTTGAAAGTGTTATTTTAAATAAAATATTTCATTAATTTCAATGCAATTTGAAATATAATAATTATTATTTTAATTTTAAACAAAATATTTATGTTTTTCATAAACTTTAATGTGATAAATCCAGGGGAAAGTGGGAGACTAAACTAAGTCCGATAATCGAAAATTGGCAGAAATTTGCCTTACAAAGTAGTGTAATGATTTGATATAAATCGGAATAATGAAACAGTTATTACTAAAAATTTTATGACATTGAAAGCATGAATTAATGTTGGGGAGACTTAACCAAGATTTTCAAGGAAGAGTTTACCAAGTGGTAACAAACTTATTACATGTGTTTTTTAACATATAAGGTCATTGTTGATTATTACAATGCGCGTTACAACATTGTGGTGTAAAAATGAAAAGTTCATTATTTAAAGAATATGATTATCATCAACATGAGCTACAAAATCGTAGTAAATGCTATTCATTAATTTTAGGTGCAAGTTAATCTTTAATAAAAAAAAGCTCATTTGGAATAAAATAGTTCATTTTTTACCTAAAAATAAAGAATTCGTTGAAATACTATTATAAAAGATTAATTACAGTTTCAGATACAGAACTCATCCCTTGAAGTCTTGTATTACTTTATACTAATATTTTGACTATACTAGTATATCTTAAAATCGTTTGATGTTTTTAAAAATCTTTTTTAATTTTCTTCTGAAATACATTTTTCAAAATAAAAAAATCATAAAAATTTTTCACACGGATACTAGGAAATTAATTCTCTATTTTTTAAGCTTGTCAAGCTTTCTAATCTGCTAAGTAATGTATTGAAATGTTTTTAAATAATCTCCTAAAATTAAAATTTCGAAAGAAAAAATTATTTTCGTTATTCCTCTCTCTTAATCTTACGCAAATTTGAAAGAAAATTTTTTCAACAACCATAAACTTTTTGAAAAAATTGTTATATTGTACTGGCCTACGCAACATGTAGCAGAGCCGACTCATCGACAGGCTATAGGTGGTGGGAAGACGGGGGCCGTTTATTTTTCGGAACGGTAAAAATTAAGAAAGATAAAATTTCAGAATGGGTTATAATACATAATGGTAAAACTTAGGAATAGCAAAAAGTAGGAAAGAGCAATAA
>NC_046659.1:101906681-101909244 GCF_010883055.1 Belonocnema kinseyi | reverse complement strand
ATAATTGGTGTTTTAACTAACACAATGTACAGGATGAAGTTTCAATCAAAAATTGAATAGTTCAATTTCCAGATAAAAACCATTAATTTTTAATCAATCCTAGAACAGTTACATTTTCAGATGAGAAAAAAGTAATTTTTAATCGAAAAAATAAATTTTCAATAAAGTTGTTAAATTCTCAACCTATAACATGAATTTTCGACCAAGAAAATCAATGATCTACAAAAAAATACAAAATTCAAACAAAATACATGAATTTTCAACGAAATAATTTAATTTTAAAGTCAATAAAACGAATTATCTACAAAAAGTTGATTTTTTTCAGCGAAAAATATGAGTTTCCAATCAAATAGTTAAACTTTCAACCAAATAGTTAAATTTTTAACCATAATTATAAAACCTTGTTGAAAATAACAGTATTTTTTTACAAAGTAATTCAACTCTTAGTAAAATAATCGACTTTTAAGCCCAAGAAGATGTACAGTTCATATTTCAACTAAACAATTGCATTTTTGACCAAAAATAATACATTTTCAACCCAAAAATTAAATTTCTACCAAACAAGGTCAATTTTCAACAAAATATATGAACTTTCAAAAACATTATCTAATATTAAAGTCAAAAAGAGTATCATCTATAAAAAATTTGAATTTTTAACACAAAAATATGATTTTTCAACCAAAATTTTAATTGTCGACCAAATACTTTAACTTTCACTTACAGTTGAAGTACTTAGTAACAAAATTAATTTATTCTTATTAAGGATTCATAATTATAGTTGAAAATTCAACTATTTGTCTTCAAATTAATTTTTTTGTTAAAAATTTTATTTTTTGGTTAAAATTGCATCTTTGGGCGTTAGAGTCAACAATTTGATAGAAAGTTAAACTATTTGGTCGACAATTAAAATTCTGGTTGAAAAATCATATTTTTGGGTTACAAATTCAGCTTTTTTGTAGATGATACTCTTTTTAACATTAAAATTAAATAAATTTGTTGAAAGTTCATATATTTTGTTGGAAATTGACCTTGTTTGGTTGACATATGAATTGTACATCTTCTCGGGCTTAAAAGTCGATTATTTCACTAAGAGTTGAATTACTTTGTAAAAAAAATACTGTTATTTTCAACAAGGTTTTATAATTATGGTTAAAAACTTAACTATTTGATTGAAAGTTTAACTCTTTGATTGAAAATTCATATTTTTCGGTGAAAAAAATCAACTTTTTGTAGATAATTCGTTTTATTGACTTTAAAATTAAATAATTTCGTTGAAAATTCATGTATTTTGTTTGAAATTTGTCTTTTTTGTAGATCATTAATTTTCTTGGTCGAAAATTCATGTTTTTGGTTTAGAATTTAACAACTTTATTGAAAATTTATTTTTTCGATTAAAAATTATTTTTTTTTATCTGAAAATGTAACTATTCTAGAATTGATTAAAAATGAATAGTTTTTATCTGGAAATTGAACTATTCAATTATAGATTGAAACTTCATCCTGTACATTGAATTAGTTTAAACACCATTTATTTGATAGAAAATTAATTTAATTTATTAAAAAGCAAACTTTTGGGTTGAAAATTGCTATATTTTGTTAATTAGATTTTTTCCTAAAATTAAAAAAAAATGCAAAATAAAAGAATTTCCTTAAAATCTTCCGGATTCTTTTTTTTAAATTTTTAAAATGTTTTCAAATACTCACTTAAAATTTATTTTTCAAAATAAAAAATCATTTTCAATGTTCTTAGCAATCACAACAATTTTTGTTATTCTTTTTAAATACTGTACAATTCTCAAAAATCTTATTTTTTTTAAAGCTGCAAAAGTCTAAATCGTGTTTCAAATTATTTGAAATAATTTCAAGTTTTAAATTAATTCTGAAACTTTTTTAAAATTAAAATTGTAGCGTTTGAACTTAAAATTTATCTAATTACAAATTTAACAATTCAAGGCCTTCTATTTCGAACCATTCTGTTCAAATTTGTATAGTTTTTAACAGTTGTTTGTAATGGATTGTTTTAAATGAACGGTCAAATATTGCTGATAATTAAGGAAATATTCTTTTTTTAATTAAAAAATTTCAAATTGAATGGGTTGAAAATAAAACTTTTTTAGACTGAAATAATATTTCAAGTCATAATCGAAAACAAATAAATTAATTTTCTAACAAATAATTGGTGTTTTAACTAATACAATTCACAGGATAAAGTTTAACCAAAAATGGAATAGTTGAATTTCCAGATGAAAGCTGTGATAAAAAATTGAATTGAACAAGGAAAAAACGAATTTTCAACAAAATTGTTAAATTTTCAAGCGAAAAGGTGAATTTTTGACCAAGAAGATTAATGTTCTATAAAAAAAACGATTTTCAAACTTAACCAATATATACGATTAATTTTTAATCAATCCTATAATAGTTAAATTTTCAGATAAAGATAAATAGTTTTTAACGGAAAAACTTTATTTTTAACAAAGTTGTTGAATTTTCAACCAATCAGATGAATTTTCGACCAAGAAAATTAATGATCTACAAAAAAGACAAATTTCAAATAAAATACATG
>NC_046659.1:101893366-101906581 GCF_010883055.1 Belonocnema kinseyi | reverse complement strand
AGAGCTCCAAGGAGATTATGTTGAAAAATTAAAAAAAATTTACCCAAAAAAAATTGTTTTTATACTTCATTCTAAGGACTTATTGAACTACCCTCGTAGTTGAAATGTAGAAATGGAATTTATCACAACTGTTTGTCGAAAACCTATCAATTTTTCTTCATTTTTTCTCAAATTTTTGCATATAACAATTTAAGCCACATTTAGAAAGCAATACATGTGATTAAAAACAATTTAAAAATATGGAAAAAGTATTTGAATTACGTCAATTTGAGTGAATTTAGAAGAATTCAAAAGGATTTACGATAAATTAATAAGAATTCAAGGTGAATTTCAAATGAATTATAAAGCATGTATTTGAAAATCTCTTCAAATCTTTGAAACCCTACGAAATTCTTCGTTTTGTGAAACAATTCCTTCAAATCCATTAAAATATGAAAATCAATTAAAATTATTAAAACCCTTAGAAATCTATTGAAATTGTTTAAATATCTGAAAATGTCACGAATTTTGACAAAAATACATCACAAAGATATTTCAAAGAATTCATTTTTTGTTGTTGAAAATGCACGTGGCAGAGGAAATGGTGGAACAAAAAAGTGGTAAAAACTTGACCGCGTGGCATATTTTCTGGCCCTTATTTGGTAGAAAATTAATCTACTTTGGCTACAATTTTAAGTTGAATTCCACTAATGAAACTTAGCTTAGGCTATGAAGCAAACAGAAGTTGAACTTACCTCGTCTATTTCCACCGGCCATGTTTGAATGTAAAGCGTGTTGCGTTTACGGAAGATCAGTACAAAATGATTTTCACTCTTCTTCGTCTTCGCTCTTGAACGCTGATCCTTACAAATTAATATTTCTCGACGCGACACTCACCGATTACTTTACCAACTAAAATTCAAATCTCAAATTTGGATCAACTGAATTCATTTTATTATGTCATTATATACTTCTTACCCAATAAAAACTATTTTATAAATACACCTATACAGAAAAAATTAGTATTTACGAAGATATTAGCAACATATGGCAAACATTGACCGAATCCCATGCATTTGATCCATTCTTTTTCCTCGGGAATCAACGAAGTGAAGTTGGCTGGTGATGGACATGAAAATATCCAATTTAAATATGCGCCGATTTGCTTTTAGCGAATCAAAGCGGGGAAATTGAAGTACAGTAAGTTGACTTGGACGCCAATGTACTGTACTTCGTATCTTCAGATGTTTTAAGTGGCACGTGCCATGCTATGTTCATAGGAGGCCGCAGATTTTATGGTATTGTTAAACCACGAGTTAATTTACGGTTGCTTTGAAACCATTGGTGAACGCTGTGCATGCCCACGTAGCACATATAACTTTGTGCAGTGAAAATAAAGTGAAAAAATGTGTGACACCGAAGTGAAACCGGTGAAACTCAAGAAGTCACATTGTCGAAAAAGCGGACGCCCTCGAACTGCCCGAAAGAGGCTGTCGCTCAAAAAACATCATGTACAAAAGTAAGTAAAGCTTTAAATTTAAAATAACTAGTGAAAAAAATTTTTTCCTTCGAAATTCACATTGAGGCGGGATTAAAAAACCTGAATCCTTTTTCAGCTAGAATGGTCTTATATTTACATAGCTCGGTAACAAGCGCTGAATTCAGAAAAATTAAGCATTTGTATTCCTATGAATACGCGATTTTTCCTCCGTCTAAAAATCGCCCAACGGGAACAGAAAAAGTACAAATCCTATTCCTGTAAATCGACTTAATAAAATTAACGAAAGCATTTATTTAACCTATTTTTCATTATTAAATCTTTTTATAACTTATAAAGGACCCCGCACCAAATGTACAGTAAAATGGGCACCGGTGAAAAATTCTTTTTTTTTTGTAATTTCGAACCTGCAGAGCAATAATTGAAAGGAAAAAAGTAAAAAAAATGGACAGTTTTTTTACAAACAATTGTCAAAGTTTCAATTTTTACATGTATTTTAATAGAAAAATGCTGATTTTCGTGAAATTTTTTTTTTCTCCTAAACTAATAGTTGGATTTGGTTCAAACTTGCACATTTTTACTATCATTCCTACCAAAACAAAAGGTTCATATCCAAGATCTAGAAAGATAAACGGTTTATGGAAATTATCATTTCTTAGTAACTAAAGTCACTAGGTATTTTTTATTCAATTACTAGGTTATAAAATAACTTTCAGATGAGTAGAGGAAAATAAATGAATTCTAATGCAAATTCTGCTAAAAAAATCCCTAGCTGTATATATTTTAAGGTGATTCTGTACATCAATGTTATAAAAAATCTTTGGTACTTTAACCCGTTTAAAATATCGATTTCCTTAATTTAATAATCAGGGGATGATTAAATGAACCTGTAAATAAATTCTAATGCAAATCCTAATAAAAAATGCTACCTGTATATATTTGAAAGTGATTCTGTACATCAATGTTATAATAAAAAATCTCTGGTACTTTATCCCGTTTAAATACCGATTTCCTTGGTTCAATAATTAGGGGATGATTAAATGACCCTGAAAATAAATTCTACTGCAAATCCTGATAAATAAGACTACCTGAATATGTGTTAATGTGATTTTATAAGCCTGATTTTGGTGATTTATTCCTTACGAAAAGTTCATTTCTCTGCTTCTCTAAATAAGGGATGATTAAATAACCCCTTGACATGCACACTTCCTCTACTTATCTGAAAGTTATTTTATACCCTAGTAATTGAATAAAAAATACCTAGTGACTTTAGTTACTAAGAAATGATAATTTCCATACATGGGTGTTTGAGGTATGAAAACACCCTTATATCATGGTGTATACCCCATAAACCGTTTATCTTTCTAGATCTTGGATATGAACCTTTTGTCTTGGTAGAAATGATAGTAAAAATGTGCAAGTTTGAACTAAATCCAACTATTAGTTTAGGAGAAAAAAAACTTTTCACGAAAATCAGCATTTTTCTATTGAAATACATGTAAAAATTAAAACTTTGACCATTGTTTGTAAAAAAGCTGTCCATTTTTCTTACTTTTTTTCTTCGATTTATTGCTTTGCAGGTTCGAAAATACAAAAAAAAATTTTTTTTAGAATTTTTCAAAGGTGGCCATTTTACTGTACATTTGGTGCGGGGTCCTTTGAAAAATATTTAAATTTATATGTATTTATATTTTAATAATTTATTTAAACCTCTTAAAATGCAACAAAAAAATCTATTCAAATGTGTCAATTTAAATAATTTTAACTCTAGAGAGGCCGAGTTGAATTTGTTAGAATTTAAATTTCAGAATTTACATTCCGCATGAAGGAATTAAAACAATAACTTATTACACATATTTTGTGAACTAATTAGAAGGAATTAAATTAAGTCAAAATATGACCACTTCTGAGGAATAAAAAACCGGTACAATTAGAAGGAATTAAATATATTTAAAACACGTTCTCTTTGGGGGAATAGAAAATTGTGTGGCGGTCGCTATGGCAATAGAAGTGAATAAGTTTAGGAGGCATCTTATTCTTATTGTAGCATTTTAGACAGATGGAAAAATCGCGCATTCAAAAGAGAATTGGTACATAAAAACATAATTTCTCTATAGAAAGAACCTATTTCAGGTCATGTAGGTCGACCTTTGGGCGGAATCGCAAAAAAGTTGGATAATATCTTAATCAATTTAAATTTCGGCTAACATTGGTTCCTCGGTGGTTTTCGATGGTGCTAAATACAAATATTCGCTCAGAACTTTGAAGTACAAAATGGCGGACGCGTTTGCTAGAAAAAAATTAGATTTAGTTTCATATTTAGATTACAAATTTGTAGTTAAAAATGCGAGAAGCAACATGGCGGATCCAAAAATGGCGCAATTAGAAGGTTTTTATGCTGGCATATTTCTGCAAAATAGCTATTACGTTGTTTGGCAAACATCTCTAGTAATCCAGTGCCGAAATGGTAATTCGACGTAATGCAAATAATCCACTTGTAATCTGCATTATTCAATTTATTCGGAGTAATCCACATTTTATCCGCACTAGTCCCATTAGTTCAAAGTAATCCAACGTAATCCACTTGTAATTCGGGTTGATGTACAGTTATCTACTTGTGATCCATTCATAATCAAGTTAATTAAAATAATTCACCTGCCATTCACGTAGTTAGAATCTATTTAAAAATATACAAGTAATTAACATTTAATTGAACGATTTTATTAGTCCTTTTTTTGATTAAAAATGCACCTGTTTCGTTCAGAACATGTCAACTAGATTTATAAATGAGTTCTAATTTTATCAAATTAATGTTATTAATCGAAAATTTGAGTAATTCAGGCTTAATTGGAAATTTCACTACTTTCTTGAAATTTGGTTTTTTGGTTTGTTCAAAATTAATTTTCGTGTATTTTGCAGGAAATTTCTTTTTTTGTGTACGAAATTAAAATACAAATTTATATTCTTGTTTCAAAACTGAACTATCTTTGTAATTAAAAATTTAACTATTTGGTAAAAAAATCTTTCCTTTCTTTTGATTGAAAATTAATTTTTTGAATAAAAAATCTAACCTTTCCAGGTTCAGTTCAAAATGTATCTTTTTTAGCTGAACATTGAACTAGGTACTTGGCACAAGTAACTATTTTCCTACAAATATTTTCTTTTTTTTTAAATTAATTTTCCGCTTTGAAAATTTAACTATTCATTGTAGGTGATTTGTTTTGTACAAAATTGAGATTCTGGATTGCATTGACATCTTGCATGAAAACTGAAATATTATATTAAAAATTATAACATTTGCTTAAAGATTCATGTATTTTGTAAAAACCTTTTTTTTAATACCATGAATTGTCTTGTTACAGTCTTCTTTTTGGTTAAAACTTCACCTGCATCGGTGAATATGAAACTTTCTTGAATTAAAAATTTAACTATGTTATTTTAGGTTAAAAGTTGTCTTTCTTCGTTGAAAATTAACGCCTTTTGTTAAGATCTATTATTTTTTGTAGTAAAGTAAGATTCTGGTTTGCAGTGTGGTCTTCTTTTATGAAAACTGAACAATTATGTTCAAAATTTCTATGTTTGGTTAAATATACATGTATTTCGTAAAAACATTCGTGCTTTTCTTCAGAAAATGCATCTTCTTTTTGCTACAATAATCTTTTCGGTAGAAAATGCAACTACTTCGATAAAAAATATTTGTCTTTTTTTCTCGAAAATTAATTTTTTTTAATCGAAAATTAAACTGTTCCAACTTTATTTGAAAGTGTAACTATTTTCATGTATATTATATTTTCGCGGTCAAAAATTAACTTTTTTTAACTACAAATTTAACTACATATTTAAATTTTTCATTTTCGGTTGAAAACTGATGTTTTCTAGATCCGGAGTAATGGTAGGCAATTCAGAGTAACTTTGTTTATAGAGGCAATCCAGGTTCCCTTTTGTCTTATTTAGTTATTGCTAATTTATTGTTTAATATTTATCATATTAGTACTTTCGAACTACAATCTAAGCAGGTGCCAGGTATATGAGAACAGTCCCACCGCGGCAGAAGCATATATCCATACGCAGCGGCCACTTTCCTTCCTGATTCCGCGCATGCGCGGTGAATAATTTCTGTCAGTGCTCACAGGGTGTTTATAATTTTGGATTCTTCTTGGTCTCACTCCCATATTTCGTTTGAAGGACCAAAAAAATTATCACCAAGTTAGAGCGAAATCGGTTCCCAGCGAGAATGAAATTTAGCGACGTTTTTAGAACAACCGAAAGAAGGTTTCAGGACGTAAGGTTTAAAAGGCGTTTTTCAAACGTCCTAAAAAGTGTTAAGTCAGGCCAAAAAACGCAAAAAAAAACGTCCAATATTCTAAATACGTCCTAAAATAATGAGGCGCCATTTTTACTTTAGTGAACATTTTGAGATCTACTTTCATCTACTATCATTTGTACATCTTTGGACGAAAAGAAAAGAAAGACGAGTTTATGAGTAATTCATTAGGCACCTTAAAAATTTTTCATAATTTTGACTCATACATTAAGAAAATGTTTTTTTTATTAATAATATAGCATTCTAATTGAAAAAAAATGAAAAATTGTCAACAATTTTGTAAAAAAATTTCATTATTTATTAAAAAAAATTTATAAAATTATTTTTAACATGGCTGAGCAAAATAAAACTTTTTTCGTACGAGAAACCGTTTGCAATGTACAACGTTATAAACAAATGATTTTTTAACAACATTTCTATATTTCAGAATACTTTCAAACTTGTAGACTGTGTTAGAAGAAAAAAGAAATTTCCCGATCGAATGAAAACTTTTCTCCCTAATTTTTTGTTAAAAAGTTGTTATTTTTAAGAGGAAACCGTTTAGTATCTTCATTTATTAAAAAACATTCATCCAGATTAACCAGTGTCATAATGTTGCTTCAAATTGTGGCGAAAGCTTTATCTAGCACTATTAATATAATTCGTTTTTTCATTATTTCTTTTCTTAAATTGTTTATAACAATTAACATAAATAATTACTTTCAAATAACAGAATTGATCCAAATTTTGTTTATTAATCCTTGACATATGATTAAACTTTTCACTCTCCTGATATTTTCTCGTACGACGAGCCATTATTTATTTATAGCCTTATAAACAATGTATTTTTTATTAACACACCCTCCCCTAAAAGCCACAAATTCCAAGTTATTAGCGATTACCTTCTTTTAAATCTCTAACATTACCATAAAGAATGCAATTATTTTGTGTAACATTTGCGATATCTGACCCTTATTGTTTATAGCTACTGTTATCAACAAAAACGCTCAATTCAAAAAACGGATTTCTTCCTCATTTTGTTCTTAATCTATGAAACGAAATAAAACTTTTCACTTGTGATATTTTTATGTACGAGCAGCTATTACTTACTTATGGCATTATAAACAATGTACTTTTTATAAACACACCCTTCTGTGCGGAGATTGCCCAACTTATTCCCGAGTTCCGATCTGGGCCCGATTCCACATGTGGCCCCAAGGGGGCAGATGATATGGCTCGCGTCAGAACCACGTCGGGTCGGATTAGGTTAGACAAGATTATGTCAAGCTTTCTGTTATCGTCATGATATTGTTTTTCTTTCATATAACTTAAAATGCCAAAAGCAAATAAAAGATTGCAAGTTCGGAATCACAGAATTGTTGGTGAGATTTCTTATATCCACAATGAAGGTAAAGGTAAGCTTTCATTCGCTAGAATCAACATCACCATTTATTTCTAACTTCTTAAGATTTCCAGCAATGGATTTGAGAAAGCGTCGTCATTTTGAGTGCATTTACTATTTATGTGAATAAAAAAATGTTATCCAGCTTTTTAGAATTTTATATTTTATTTGCTGATATTCTGAAAATAGAGATCACCTTATACCAAATGTATGAATTTCCAGATTAGTAACATTATAAATTAAATGCTTTTTATATTTTCTCGAACATAAACTCACTTTTTATATCTCACTCCACGTGCCCCATGTGCATTAGTCAAACAAAAATCATTCCAAAAGAATATGAAGAAGACTAAAAAATATTTATAAGTAAAATGTATTTGTGTATGTGCATGTGTGTGTAATAGCTCTAAATTTGAACATTGTTTGTCAAAGCATAATAGTTTTCTTTAAAATGCAAACTCTTCTCGATAAATTCAAGTAATACAAATAGATAATGTAATGTAGTATATTGAAAATGAGATATAATGTATACTGATATGTAATGTAGAATAGTGAAAAATTGAAGTTTTGTAAAATACAAAGTTAAAAAAATATTGATATAAAAACTTTTGAAATTTTACTAATTATAGAAATAAAAAATTAAAGGGGACATGTCTGGGCCAGATCTGGGCCCGGCCGGGTAGGACGTTTCATTTGCGGTCTGGCGCTAGACAGATTACCCTATCGGACCCACATTTTTCCCGATCGGGGCCCGACCGACGCCGAAAGATAATAAATAATTAATAAAAAATTGATTTTCTTAGTTGAGCATTTTTGTTAACACCAATAGTTATAAACAATGAGGGTCAGACATCAAAAATGCTACCCAAGATAATTACATTCTATATGGTAAAATATAGGATATAAAAAAATCCGATCGCTAATAATTTGAAAATTGTGCTAGATAAAGCTTTCCCAAAAATTTGAAGCAACATGACAATTTGTTGAAAAACCATTTGTATATAACAATGTACATTGCAAAGAGTTTTTTGTACGAAAAAAGTGCAGGACGTAATCAGGGGCCTTTCTTTGACCTTTTAAAAAAGAGAAATCTCGGCGACATATTAGTGCATACAGAATTGTGAGTGGCTACCAGGTATGTACCTGAAGTTCCGAACGTCCAAATGAACGACATGAAAAAAAAATTTTTTCTGTAATGAGTATTATAAAAAAAAAAATCATCCGAAAATTTTTTTTCAAGCGCAAAACATTCTAAAATGTAATGCAGATAGGGGCAACACAGAATGTGCCAAAGAAGCGCCTTTATACTCTTTTTTTTATCCAATTAAAGATAGTGTTAATTTATCATGTCGTAAAAGAAGTTTTTTCATGGAGGTAAGAGCCGCCGAAAAAAATATTTAAAACCACCCCTAGTCAGTGGCGAACTGGGTACTCAGGGGCGCAACCGGGGATCCAATATTCGGCGTGATCCTAACAAAAAGGTCAGCACTACCCCCCACAAAGACTGTCATAACAACTTTTTGAATTAAAAAAGAAATCGAAAATTCAAATTTTGATCAAACAAACAAAATTTCTTTAAATAAAACATTCTGTTTCGTGGTCCGACTATGCAAGTTACAAAAAAAGGATTAATTTAAAAAAATGTTTCATTAAAAAAAATACAAAATTAGTTAATTACGCTTTAATAGGATGCGTAGTTTATGTTTTATTGATTAAAAAAAGCACACACAAAAAGTAATATAAAAAATTGAATTTTTTGGGCTAAACAGAAACTACGAAAGTAATAAACACAAAAGAGCTCCAAAGTCGTTATTAATCATTTTTTATGGAATGCTTGGTTTTTATTTCAAGCTTCGTTTTATTCATTGTTGTAACCAAAGTTAATTCGCAATCACCAAATTACAGTAAATTATAGCAAAATATAGTTATATTTTACAATTTCCAAAATAATGAAATATATCCTTTGATCCGAACTCTTAAAATGTAATCTAATAACTTGATTTAGAGAAAATTTCGACTAATAAGTAGTCATTTTAAATGAAAAATTGAATTTAAAATTAACAATTACTAAAATGATTAAATACAGCAAAAAGTTAGTCGAGATTTTGTAAAGAAAATTGAATGAGTTGCCCCCTTTCGGCCGACCATTAGCATGCATTTAGGCGTTCTATACATTTTCAATAAATAAACATATTATGGATTGCATACAAAACAAATAAATCTAAAAATCCGTAATGAAGTTGATGACAAGAACATTCCTTTCCCTTTTACTATTTCAATGCGAATAATATATTATTCATTTAAAAAATATTTTCTTTAATAGAATCCAAAACATGCATTAGGGAATTTCATAAGAATAATATGTGTGAAAAGAAATTGGAGGACACTTTTTACATTACTGGTATTACTTATAGGAGCACAAGTGTAAATCGTGGATATTATTGGATATTCTGTGCACTCTTTCCACTGCAATATAACATATATTTGTTTGTTTAAACAATATAATGTTTTGGGGCGCCTTGGCATGGCTTAGAAGGCGCCAACCAAGTGGGCTCAAGCATGTCAAGACACTTGGAAATATCTGGCTAAAGCATGGGTCATGGCTGAATGGCAGCATAGCGCAAGCCTTGATCCTGTCCGTTTCCCATGCTTAGGGCACGCTAACCACAAATGAATATTCTTAAGAACGCGTGTCAGAGAAAATAAGCTTGCTTTAAAAATTACAATCTGAGGTTTGCCAAAAGCCGATACGGCTCTAAATGGTAAGCTTATTACCCGGGTGCACTCGGTCGAACACCAGGTAGTTTAGCACGTATTCTACGAGAACTTTAAAAAAATTTTAATTGTGCCAATTGCCAAAATAACTACCATTAGTGAGTCGACGATCCAGATGCGCCAGATTGAGCACCAGGTAGTATAATATGTATTCTACGAGAATTTTTAAAAAATTTAAATTTTGTGAATGATGAAAACAATTCCAAATGGTGAGTCGACGACTCAGGTGCACCAGGTCGCACCCCAGGTATCTTAGCACGTTTTCTGCGAGAACTTTTTCAACATTTAGATTGTTGCAACAGCCAAAATTACTCAAAATAGTGACTCAATGATCCGGGTGCACCGGGTCGAGCACCAGGTTGTTTAATACGTATTTTACGAGAACTTTTAACAAATTTCAATTTTGTGAATAACGAAAAAAGTTCCAAATGCTTAGTCGATGACCCGGGTGCACCAGGTCGCGTCCCAGGAATTTTAGCACGTCTTCTACGAGAACTTTTTTAATATTTAGATTGTTTTAACAGCCATAATTACTAAAAATTGTGAGTCAACGATCCGGGTGTACCAGGTCGAGCACAAAGTAGTTTAATTTCCTTAATTTTGGCTGTTGGAATAATCTCAATTTTGACAAAGTTCTCGTAGAATACGTGATAAGATACCTGGGGCGCGACCTGGTGCACCCGAGTCGTCGACTGACCATTTGGAATTGTTTTCATTATTCACAAAACTTAAATTTTTAAAAAGTTCTCGTAGAATACGTATTATACTACCTGGTGCTCGATCTGATGCACCCGGATCGTCGGCTCACAATTTTTAGTAATTTTGGCTGTTTGAACAATCATCATTTTGAAAAAATTCTGGTAGAATACGTGCTAACGTACCTAGTGCGCGACTAGATTCACACGGATCGTCGACTTACTAATGGTAGTAATTTTGGCAATTGGCATAATTTAAATTCTTAAAAAGATCTCGTACAATATGTGCTACAGTACCTGGTGCGCGAACCGGTGCACTCGGTTGGCGAACTAACCATTTAGAGATGTGTCGGCTATTGACACTTACATGTTCTTAATTATATTCATTTGTGTTTAACGTGTCCTAAGACTTGTAGGAGTGTATGTATAATAAATGAATTCCAATGACTTTGCTGCTTGCGCGGCGAACTACTCAAATAAAAATGAAAAAAGTTTGTAAAGAAATTAAGATTACTCCCATACGTCTTATTTTCTTCAATATTATGTATAAATTTTATTTCTCTTCTGCGCAATTTAAGTTATTTTTCAAATTACTTTTACTGAATAAATATGTGTTTAAAATTGTTACTTTTCTTAAATTAATATTCATTAGCTGCGGTGGCGAAGGGTGACGCGCTAACAAACTCGGCCCTGGGCCTCCTAGCGTACTTCTAAGCTTTTTCAGAAATTGAACGATAGACGAGCCAAAGCGATAGGATAAAGATAGACACTTCGGAACTATTCCGGGACTACCTATAGTTTATACTCTATAATCTCTGTACCACTCAAAGCTGCTACTTCTTTAGTATTCGGCCAATTTTATTATTTTCGAGAATTTGGGAATTCATATCTCATAATATATTCAATATAAGACATCATTTTTTACATTCACGTCATTTATGATTCAGAAAGAATAGTCTGAGATTGGACACCAGAGTGGTACCAGAGTTGGCCCGTCCGTCTGTCCGTTCGTATACACGATAACTCTCGATAAAGTAAACAGATAAAATCGCGTTTTTACACACTTCATTCATTCTAAAAGAAGAACTCAGAAAGACAAACCATTTATTCCAATGACTTTTTTCGATGAAAAGAAAATGATCGGAGTAATCGCATTTACAAAAATGTAAAGCTCAATCAAAAATCAAAATTTTAAGCCAAACAACGCATGATTTGAAAAAGTAAAGAAGAAACGCTGCTTTTTGCAAACCCCACAAGATTAAAATAACGACTTTTTGGACTTTCTTAAAAATCGAAAATTCAAATTTTAATAGCGTAAAAAATAATAAAAAATTCCATTCGTTTGTCAAACTATGCAAGATACGAAAAACTTGAACAAATCAAAATTGTGTTCTGAAAAAAGATCATACCTCGTGTCGTTTTTTCAAGAAAATTTAATATTTCTATTTAGAATGTTATTTTTTACGACTGAAGCAAAAAGTAACTGCCCTATAAAAAATTATAGCTCTTTTTTGGATGAACAGGTTTTGTCTCATTTTTTCTCGTAGCTTATATCGAAAAGTGATTCATTCTTAATTTGTAGTTCTTTCCAGGGCGCGCAATTTGAGCTTTCTGATTTTTTTCGTATCTTGCATAGTTTGACCAAAGAATGGAATTTTTTGATTTTTCATTATTTTTGGTACGATCAAATTTTGAGTGTTCAACTTCTCGACCAAATTAAAAAAGTTGTTATCATAGTCCTGTAGGGCTTTCAAAAAGCAAAGTTTTTCTTTTCTTGACTTTTTTTCATATCATGCGTTTTTTGGCTTAAAATATTCATTTTAGTTTATTTTTGGATTTTGAAAATTCTCTAACTCTGATAATTTTCTTTTTATAAAAAAAAAGTCAGAAGGATAAATTGAAACAAAATTTTTGAAACATTTTTTCAAGATGTTAAAATTCTAAGCACGGTTGTTTATAACCGTGCTTAGAATTTTAACATCTTGAAAAAATGTTTCAAAAATTTTGTGTACGATCAAAATTTGAATTTTCAACTTTTTGACCAAATTGAAAAAGTTGTTATTATAATCTTGTAGGGCTTTTAAAAAGCAACGTTTTTCGTATCATGCGTTGTTTGGCTTAAATTGTTCATTTTAGTTTTTTGGGGGGATTTTGAAAATGCTATAACTCTAGTAATTTTTGATTTTTCAAAAAAAGTAACTAGGATAAATTGTTAAATTTTTTTAATTCTATGAATAACCGTACAGACAGTTTTTGAATTTTTAAAAAAGTGGTCTCAAAAATATTCAAAATGTGCACCCTTTTTGAATTTTTATCCAAAATGGCTGGCTAACGACCTTGATCTTTAGTTTAGGACACTAAACGAGTGTACCAAAGGGCAATCTAATAGATTAATTTTTTCAAAAGTTATCGTGTTTACTGACAAACAGACATACAGATATTACGCCAAAGGACGCGGATTCAGTGATCCCAGATCTGAAACGAGACGTGGTCCAATACTATGACACATCTATGTCCGTGTGAATATGGTAGGAGACGATATAAATGCCTGCGTTGCGCGCGC
>NC_046659.1:101889864-101893266 GCF_010883055.1 Belonocnema kinseyi | reverse complement strand
CGCGCGCAACGCAGGCATTTATATCGTCTCCTACCATATTCACACGGACATAGACGTGTCATAGTATTGGACCACGTCTCGTTTCAGATCTGGGATCACTGCGCGGAATGCGTAAAAAATATTAAAGAAGGCATGCAGGATACTTTGTTTTACCCATAAAAAGTAATATTAAAACAATATTCCATTTATAGCATAACAACGCGAAATAAGGAAGAATATATAAAGAAAGGATTTTAGTTTTTTAATGTCAGGTAATTCAGAAAATAAATATAAATTTAAAAATGTCTGTCAAAAATTGAGCTCGCGCAGCCCCATCTACATGATGAAAATGTGTTCATCAAAGCCTACAAAGCTTTGAGCAACTTAAATCTTCAACTATGCACATTTAACTGCAGTTAAACTTTGAGACGGTGCCCGTCTGGGGCTAGAGGAGGTGGGGAGTTACCCAGATAGAGGGCCACTTTTTAGTAAACGCTTTACTTTCTTTACGCCAGAGCGACCGCCGCTCACCCTGCGCCAGTGTCTCCAGAACGTGGGATTTTTCGGCCCCCACCGCTCTCCCATCTGGGAGCGACAAATTCAAACGTAGTATGTCGGTGAGTCGGCTCTGTTAAATGCTGCGAAGCCCAGCCTCGTGTAAAGCTGAAAATACACGAGCAGGAATCCGAGCTCTCCCGACCGCGCGAATTGCGATCTAGCTGCTCCTCGAATTTATTCAGGTTTTGAAATCCCGAGATACCTTAGAACTATTAGGCTTATTGCGAAGAGGCAAATATAATGTCTTTATGTAAATAGATGTAGGAGACAAGACTTCTGGGTCTAAAATTTTTCAAATTTAGTGCTGCATGCCTTAGTCATATTCGATCAAAAATGGACTAATCAAATTTTCAGACAAAAAATGGAATTTTCAACAAAAGAAATTAATTTTCAACTAAAATTATAATGTTTCAACGAAAAATTGAATAGAAAAAAATTTAATTTGCAAACAAATATTTTAATTTTCAAACCAATAACTTTCTACCGAAAACAGAATTTCAAAATTTTCAAAATCAATTTTAAAACAGCAACAATTTTTATTAACAAAATACATAAATTTTCAACGAAAATCGGTTAAATTATCAGTTTAAAAAATCAATTTACAACCAAAAATAGTGTAAATTAAATAGTGTAATTTCCAAAAAATAGATGAACTTTTAACCATTTCATACAAAAAAAAAGAAGTTTCAACAAAAAATGCATTTCCTTCCAAAGAAATGAATTCTTGATTAAAATGGACGAATTTTTAAACAAGAAAAATAATTTTCTACCAAAAAAGAAAAATTTTTGACTGAGAAAGGTCAATTCCCTACAAAAAAAAAGTTCAACCAAAAATGATACAATTAAATTTTTAGTATAAGAAAATGTTATCTCAACAAAAAAAGAATCGAATTTTCAACGAAACAGTTAAATTATCAACTAAAATAGTTATTTTAAAAACTTTTAATTTTAAAATAGTTTCATTTTCGATGGAAGAAATGAATTTTCAACTGAAAATTGTTTTTAAGTTTAAGAGAAAATTTTAAAAAATATCATAATTTTTTAAAATTATTTCGTAGATTTTCCATATTATATAATTTTAGAAAAAATAAGGAATTTAATTCTTATTAAGCCTTCTTGAGCGATTTTGTCGCACCAGTTTTTGTTATGTTTATGTTGATTTGTAAAATTTGCTTTCAAATTTTAGTAAGTTTACGAAATATTCAGAAATTTTTAAACGATTAAAAAATAATTAAAACTTGCAAAAAGCCAGCAAAAATTTGAATAATTCTTAAAAATTAGAAGATTAGAATGTCTGAAAATATTAGAAAAAAGAATTATTTTTCTAATAATCGTTTGAAATTTTTGTAATAATTTTTATTTACAAAAATGTACTTTAAAACAAATCAAAAAGATTTTGAATCACATCAAACGATATCCTAAAATTTAAAAGAAGAGTGTAGAAGATTTTAAAGCAAGATGTTTCAATTTGATAAGATTAAAAAGTTTTAAAAAACGTAAATAATCCAGTAATTCAAGAAATATTTAGAAGAATGGAAGAGCTTCAAATCTAATCTTAAACTTAAATTTTTTACAAATGTAAATTTTCAAAAATTTCGAAAAAATAAACTTTAGAAGCTTTAAGGGAATTCAGAAAGATTTGAAGGAGATAAAATTATTTTTCTTAAAATTCCTGTGAAGAATTTAAAAGATTATGAGTGAATTTTTTCACATGTTGAATGCTTTTTTAAAATTTTCAGAAAAGTGTAGTAACTCGAATTTTTCTAATATTTTTTTGAGGATTTTAAGAGAACAAGCCAAAAAGTTATTAACGTACTTTTTAGACAATTTAGAAAATAATAAAATATGTTTTGTAATCTTTTTTTTAATTTTCTGTTAGAATTTATTCCAAAAAAATTCTTCGTTTATCGACTTTTATTATTATTTCTTTAGTTTTCATACGTATCTATTATATCTTATCAAAATTTAATGTAAAAGTCTGAAATGTTAAGTGTATTTAAATACTACAATTTTTAATGTTTCCATATTTTTAGAAATAATTAAAAAAATTTTATGTATAATTAAAATAAACTTTTTTTAAATCTCATTGTACTTATTCCAAGTTATCTTTTTTGAATTTTCAAAATTTATGTAATTATTTATTCTGATTGGAAATAATTGAACCTCTTGCGATTAAAATCGGGGATTCTGCTTGAGAAGAAATGTGCTGAAAGTAATTTTTAAAAAATCATTCGAATTTTAATTTTAAAGACTGATAATTATACACAATTTCCTGGCGCATCTTTCTTATTCTTCTACAGGAATTTTTAGGATTTTCAGTTTTTTAAATCAGTTTATCCTACATTTCTAAAACTCCCCTGATCTTTAAATTCTTTTTCAATCTCACCAATTCTACTCAATATTTATTGAATATATTCGATTATTTGCACTTTTAAAAAATTTATAATGTTATCGAATTAAAAAATGATGATTTTAAAACCTTTTACACTCTTTTTCGAAATTTTAGGAAATTCTTTGATGTGTTTAAAAATCTTCTTTAATTTTATTTTAAAGCACGTTGTACAAAATAAAAAATTATTTAAAATTTTCACACGTTACTTAGGAAAATAATTATTTTTTTTTCTAATCTTGTCTGGTCACCTAATCTTTCAAAATTATTCAAATTTTTCCTGATTTTTTTAATTTGAAAAATTAAAAAAACATTGCTTTTAAAATTTTTTAGACACTTTGACAATTGTTGACGTATTTTTAAATGTTTTGAAATTATTATTATTTTTATTACACCATTAAGCCATTTCCCTTTCGGGGTAGGCGTGACTCACTCGGCAGGGGAAAGGAGTAGTGTGTGGATGGGATAGAGATTTT
>NC_046659.1:101878185-101889764 GCF_010883055.1 Belonocnema kinseyi | reverse complement strand
AACCAAGTATTTGTAATAAACAGACCCCTTTCTAAGCATAGACCAACTAATTTATCTCCGTTATAGTTTGTTCTTGGATCCCCAAAATGACCTAATACTCTATCTGTATCCTGATTTTGGATGCCCACCCATCCGTTCATGTCTCCTAGTAGAATTATTCTTTCCCCATGTTCGCAGATCTTTATTGTATCATTTAAAGTGTCCCAGAAGGCGTCTTTCACTTCTCTAGGATCACTATCAACCGGCGCGTAGCATGCTATAATAAATAGTCTTCTGATTCCTACTTTCATTCTAGCCCACAGCAGTCTGGGAGACACGAAGCCATGGTCTCCGTGATGCTGCTTTGCTCTTTCGTTCAAAATGAGAGCTACTCCTTGTTTACCATGTGATTCACAGTCTACTCCTGACCATATTTCGAGTCCGCCTTTCAAGCACGCCGTTTTTTATGTCTTTAGTTTCGCATCCCTTTTTCTTTGTTTCGGGCACGCATAAAATATCTAGTTTCTTCACCTCCATAGTTTCACGCAATTCTTTTACCTTGAGATCATTTACTCCCCTAGCATTCCAAATACCCAGTGTCCATTCGTCGCCTGAAACATGACCTTTAGATTTTCCGTGTGTATGCCTTTTGTCATTAAAAGTTCCAGTCCTTTCCGAGGCTATTTTGTATTTTGTATTATTCATTGTTTAGATTATACGACCAACTAACACCTTTATGCAATAAGTTTATTTTCTGAGTCGTAATCATGTCAAAGTTAAGTATCAAATCGTCATATGGTGGAGATTGTAGTTCTAACGTCAGTCCCACCAAAAACTTCAGTTAATAAGGGAGGGTTGGGAGAGGGGGGAAGTAGAACTGGAACCGAGAGAGTCGTCTTGGGTTTGCTTTAAAATAATATCCTAAAATTAATTTTTCGAAATAAAATTTTATTTTAATTATTTCTTCGAACCTAAAATATTTTTTTTTCATTTTCGTGAAAACTTACAAAATTCTTGACAAATCTTTACAAGTTTTAATTTTATTTGAATCCTTTCAAAATTTCTGAATATCTCTTAAACTTTCTCAAATTTGAAAGTAGATTTTTGAAGCAACATATAATTTAAAAAATTGTGTAACAAAATTACACAAGAAGGCCTAATAAGAACTATGTTCCTTAATTATTTAATTATTTTAATTATTTTTTCGAAATCTTTGAAAATCTACATTTCTAAAAAATTTAAGTCTAAAATTAGATTTGAATCTCTTCCATTCTTCTAAATGTTTCTCGAATTTACTGGTTTATTTACGTTTTTTAAAACGTTTTAATCTTATCAAATTGAAACATTTTGCTTTAAAATCTTCTACACTCCTTTAAATTTTAGGAAATATTTTGATGTGTTTCAAAATCTTTTTGATTTTTTTTTAAAGTACATTTTTGTAAATGAAAATTTTCAAACGATTTTAATTTTCTCTTAGAATTCATTCCATTCCATTTTTGGTTGAAAAATAATTTTTTAAATGAAAATCTAACTGCATGTTTAAAAACTGAACTATTCTGTTGTAAATTCGATTGGGTGTTTTTTTAAAAACAATTTTCAGTTGAAAATTCATTTCTTCCATCGAAAATGAAACTATTTTAAAATTAAAATTTGTTAAAATAACTCTTTGGTTGATAATTTAACTGTTTTGTTGAAAATTTCGATTTTGTTGTTGTTGAGAAAACATTTTCTTATACTAAAAATTTAATTGTATCATTTTTGGTTGAATTTTTTTGGTAGGAAACTGAACTTTGTCTGTCAAAAATTCTTCTTTTTTGGTAAAAAATTATTTTTCTTGAAATTCATCTATTTTAATCTAGAATTCATTTCTTTGAATGAAAATGCATTTTTTGTTGAAACTTCTTTTATTTTGGTATAAAATGTTTAAAAGTTCATCTATTTTTTGGAAATTAAACTATTTTGCTGAAAAATTGTTGGTTGTAAATTGATTTTTTAAACTGATAATCAAACCGTTATCGTTGAAAATTGATCTATTTTGTTAAAAAAAATTGTTCTGTTTTAAAATTCATTTTGAAAATTTTGAAATTCGGTTTTCGGTAGAAAGTTATTGGCTTGAAAATTAAAATATTTGTTTGCAAATTTAATTTTTTTCTTGGGAATTTAAATATTTTGTTGAAACTTTGATTTTTTGGGGTTGATCATTATTTTTCAACTGAAAATTTATCTATTCAATTTTTCGTTGAAACATTATAATTTTAGTTGAAAATTAATTTCTTTCATTGCAAATTCCATTTTTTGCCTGAAAATTTAACTAGTCCTTTTTTGATCGAATACTTATTTTTTTTAGTTTAAAATTCGTTTCTATAGATGAAAATTGAACAATTTTGTTGACCATTTTTTTTCTTGAAAAATTTTCTTTTTAGTTATAAATTTATCTTCTTTGTTGGCGAATTATTCTTCTTTAAAAATTAATTTCTTTTGTTGATAAAATCGCATTTATTTTGGTTTAAAAATTAATTTTTTCAACTGCAAACTTCAGTATAAACTAGAATGTTTAAGTTAAAAAATTTATTTTTTAAAGTAATTTCTTGGGTTGACAATTGAACTATTTTGTCGAAAATTTGTTTTTTATTTGTTAAAAATCCATTGTTTACTAAAAATATGACTAAGGCATGCAGCAATAAATTTGAAACATTTTAGACCCAGAAGTCTTGTCTCCTACATCTATGCACATAAAGACATTATATTTCCCTCTTCGCAATAAGCCTAATAGTTCTAAGGTAACTCGGGATTTCAAAACCTGAATAAATTCGAGGAGCAGTACAACAATACGAATCAAACCACATTGTTAAAATTATATTGATTTTGGCAATTTTATACCGAAAACTTTTTCGATTAGAAGTTATATTATTTTAATTTTAAGTCATTACAAATTGTTAATTTTTCAATTGCTTTTTGACGTATTTTTGCCACTTACCCCACTGGAAAAACTTGTTCTATGACAAGGTAAATTAACACTATTTTCAACTTACAAAAAAAGTGTATAAAGGCGGTCATTTTGACGATTTTGTGATTTTGATACACTAGGGGTGGTTTTAAATATTTTCGGGCGGCGCTTCCCCCAGTGAAAAAATCTTTTTTTTGCATCTCGTTCATTTGAACGTTCGAAAATTCAGGTACATGAAATTCAGCAACAAATATTCCGCCTTTTTCTTTTCAGGAGACTTTCACAAAAGTTGCATTTGCCTTCCAGGATCTGACAGTTTTATGCTTGCATTTTTAAAGATTTTATTAATATCATTTTCAGTAGATAAACTGTTATGAATATTCACAGTTGTAAAAAAAAAATAATACGTGAGTTTAGAACAAAAAAGTTTTTAAAAAAACTGTATTTCCATGTAATCTGTAGAATAGCCCTTTTCATTTCAGGAAAACAGCAGGAAGCATGTCGGATTATGTTCGAATGTTTCCAGCAATGTCCAAGCTATTTTTTTAAATTTTTATAAAAATATTTTTGGTCAGGCACATTTTTCGGCTATGAGGGGCTAGCGAGCACCCGAATGGCCCCCAAAAGACCGTCTTCATTACGCGCCTTGACACGGCCGTAACTAGAAGCAATTCTGCCCCTATAATTTTCTACACGGGACTTCGCGCAAAAAATGCTTCAATTTGACTCAAAACCAGCATAGTGGATCGGGAAGTTTCCGAAAAAATGCAGGACTTGGCTTGAGTCCAGAAAAAAGGTCTATAATCTTGAAAAATGTTTGTATTTATAACAATATCAAATATTTCGAAAATAGTTTAATTAAACGTGTTTTGTGTTTTTTTATTTTCACCCATACTATGCTTTAGACTCTCATTTTTTTTGGTTTTGTTTTTCTTTGTGTAGGCGTGCAAATCAGAGGTTGATAGCAGAAGCTCTTCGTAAAAATGTGGAAACAAGTGAAAGTGTCAACGAGTGCAAAAATGTGCATGAATCCCAATTTCCTGAAGAGAACATCGCTTTATCTGGAAAACGGGCACTGTTGACACCAGACACAAGCTTTATTGCACACGATGTAGAAAGCTTTCTATTTGTTGCCGATGGAGAACATTCTGTACGGCCTGTGGAATCATCAGTTTCTAATAACATAATTCGCTTCTGTAGAAGTACGCAAGTATTGGAAACTATCGAGGACGTACGAATGATCAATGAGGAAGAAGGTGAGCCAGAAGAAGAGGAAGTAATACTTGAAGAAGTATTTATCTATGAGGAAGAAGTTGAAGAAGAAGTAGAAGATGAGATTGTACTCTTAGAAATGCAAATGGAGGAAGGAGTTGAGAAACTACTTCTTCAGGAAATAGAGATTCTTTCTGAAGACGAACAGGAAAACTTATTCGTCCTTGGTCAGAACGATGTACATACACAGTTTGAGGACATTGTGTGTAGTGACGCAAACATCCCTGAAACGGAAATCGTCACAACGAAAATAGAGATGAATGTTGACAAGTTTGATGCAGAAAGTTTTCATTCGGATTGTACAGATGGACAAAGTCCTTTGCCCAACATTCCCGAAACTGATAAAAGTGTACCAGAAGTTCCCCAAAATGAAATTGATGATGCACGAGTTGTCGGTGGTCTCGGTGAATTTGTAGATGACCTTTTGCTGAAGGCCTATGATGAAGGAAACAAGTTCCACAAACCTTGGTGCACACGCAAGCGTTGGGAACGAATAAACTCAACTGACAGGAACTTCAATACCATTTTGACCTTTCAATGTAAGGCGTGTAATACCTTAATGAGACATTCCACTGAATCAAAAGACCCTACGCGCATGAGTATCATTAAATCCATGGTGCTTGGTAGTATAACATCAGGAAGTGGGTACTCAAATATGCAAGAATTACTTGCGCCCGCAGGTATTCCATGTGTGTCAGCGACAACATACAGGAAATACCAACTAGAGGTGATTCGTGATTTCCTGGGAACGTCCGATGAAGTGTTAAAAGAAACAGCACGCGAAGAAAGGGAAAAAGCCATGGAAAAGGGACAAATTATATTCGTCGTGAAAATAGATGGATGTATTATCATTGTAGTCTGGACCACAGTAATCGGAGATGGGTCATGGCTGCAGAGAACTTTTCCTGGTGGTGCTTATGCTTCCCTTGCCGGCTGCGTTGTCCTGATAGGTTTTTTTACGAAAAAGCCTGTAGCTATTATTATTAAATGCAAATTGTGCGCAGCATGTGCGCGGGGAGCAGATAAAGAAAATCATTATTGCTACCAAAACTTTGATATAAATCAAAGTTTTGGATCAATGGAAAGCGTAGGCACTGTGGAAGCTTTTTGTGAGAGCTGGACCAAGTATAAACTTGTTTACAAGTACTTGGTCGCCGATGGAGACAGCAGCGTCATGTCTGCTGTAAAACATGCCGATCCATACAGTGAATTTGGTATTACCGTTGAGAAATTCGAATGTATCAACCACAAGTTGAAAGCTCATGGCAAGCAAATCGACGCGATTGTTTCAAGGAAAGATCAGAATGAAAAACGAGGAGACAGCATTCAGGAAGCTCATAAAAAACTGGGGGACAGCAAATTGAAAATTTGTGGTGAGATTCTAGGAGCGGCCAAGAGAAGAAGTGACGACAATTCTAAAACTCATGAGCAGAAATGTAAACTTGTTTATGAAGACCTTATTATTGTGCCATATCATGTATTTGGTGATCATGCAAAGTGCAAAGAATTGGGTGGCTGGCCTTGCTGCAAAGAGAATTTCAAAGAGGAAGAAAATCAAGTTCCCTCCCTGATTAAAGCTGGTGTGTTTCAGCAATTGTTGGAATTACACAGAAAATTGGCAACAAATGCTAAGAGTTTTTTATTAAATACGACGACTAACTTGGCTGAGGGGTTTGATTCAGTCGTTTGCAAGACTAATGCTGGAAAAAGATTGAATATCTCAGAGAGTGGATCATACAATGCTCGAGTTTTGTCTGCACTGATTAGCTTTACGAACAAGCACGCACAAACAACAGTGTGTAACTATACGGGGAAAAAAGTACCTCATGTAATGCAGAAAATGGAGGATGACAGATAAATGAAAGTCGCGTTGAATAAGCAGTACGATTGCAAAAAGCGAAGAACACTCAGGCATAACAAAAGTTCCGATAAGGATTACAGTGTAAAATCCCAAAAACCTGACATGGATCAAGAAATCTACAAAGTTCAGGAAGCTTATATCTTGAAGCTGCAAGAGGAAAATCAGAAAAACAGGATTTTGGACTTATATACAGGAGACGTGACACAACGGGATGTGCCGCATTGGTAAAACAGCTACTTTACCCTCCTTCCTATCTGGAAACGAAGGCTATGAGCTATGGAAAGAAACATGAGGAGGTTGCTAGAAAGGAATTGGAATTGTTTCTCAGAAAGAATATTATCAATGGAGAAAGAAAAAAAACTTTTCAGATTGAACTGTCTGGTATTTGGATTGATCCAATAATTCCGTACCTTGGAGCATCTCCAGACGGTTTGATTGATCTTGAACATGAGTGTAATGTATTCGTCCAAATTTTCGATCTCTCGTTTCTAACGGATTTTTACGTTGCGGCACTTACAGAGTCCGAAAATCATAAAATTTGTTGGAGTCTGTGAATCCGTCTCTATGCGTGGTGTCTGAATGTTGCAGTCGCTCTACCTTTTGAAAAATTTTTCCATTTCAGTCATCGTTCGATAAACTTCTTAAGGTTCCCAACTAAAATGAAAAGTTTAGGAAATTTTTTAAATTTGAAATTTTGTTTTTCTTAAAACTTTAGAAATTTTCGTCATAGTTTTTTATAGATTGGTAGACGACTTGCAATTTATTAAAATGAAGTTGTCAATTTCAATGAAAATTAGAATAGTTATATAATTTTTAAAATCTTGGAAATATTCAGAAAAATAGAAAGGATATTTTTCTTATAGATTCAGAAATTTCATTTAAACTTTTTACTAGGTATCAAATATATGCAGATACTATCTTAGTTAAATTTTTCGATGAGACAAAAATTCAAATAGTTAGAACTACTTCAAAATTTTATGAGTTTTAAAATTTGTTGTGAAATTTGCTGGCACACGGCAACAAGCATTGTAAAATATCCTTATAGTACTTTTAAATTCGAGAAAAATTAAAAAAGTCTCATGCTTTTCAACATTTTCAAAATTTAAAAACAAAAGAACAAAAAATCTCTTTTGATAGATTAAGAAATATCAATCCAAATTTCAAAAATATATGCGATTTTTCTTTTCAAAAGATTCGCAAGTTTGAAGCGTTGTTTTTCGTATATTTGAACAAGGTTTACTATTTTGATAAAGTTTTTCAATTGGACAAAAATTATTGACCGCAAATTGCGTAATGAGAATGTAATCGTCAAAGCCGTTCGTTCTTTGAAAACCTGCTTTAAAAACAAATCGAAAAAATCATAGTTAAAATTTATGGCCGTAATTCCTTAGAAGTTAAAATCACAGATTTTATTTGATATTTCAAAAAATATAGTTAAAGTATACGCATGAAACGTACGAAAACGAGCGAGAACCGCGAGAACGTACCCGCGTGCGCCAGGCGCGCTCAAACTTGGCGCGAAGCACCGCGCTCGAAATGAGAATGTGGTCGTTGAGCGGGCATATTTTTTCGAATGTGCTGATAGGAAAGATGCATATTTTATAAAGCCTGTCATTTTTCATCATAGATCATTGTAAGTAATTCGACGTTTAGTTGAATATGAAAAAGGTCCAAAAAAGAATGTACCTCTGGAAAGAGAATATGTCAAACTTATATGTCGACAAAGTTTTTTGACGTAAACAAACCAAAAGCAACGTAACGAAAGTATCGTTCCGTTTCTTTTCGTTTATTTTTTGAATAACACAATAATGCTGCATAGTTATGATGCCGTGCGAACGTAACAGGACTATTTCCACCCGTGCAGAAATTTACCCATCTTTCCCTATTTAAAGTTGGATTCTATTGGGCCCCTATTAGAATTTCTAGTCCGGAAAAAACTGGTTGGGCCTTATCAGAATATCTAGTCTAGAAAAACTGATGGGTGCGCTGTCAGGTTCTAGTGATGAATCCCATGCTTCGTGTAGGCATATGGTAATTCTATCTGTATCTAATGGGGCCTCGACCAGATAACTCCTAAAATCTTATATTCCCTAAAATATTAATTTTCAGGTTTTTGAAGGTTTCAGTATTCAGAAATAATCTTTCTATGAGTATTTAAACTCTTTATTCTAAAAAAATATGAATATTTTCTTCGGGAACAGTCAGATATTTTTCAGTTAAAGCTAGAGAAATTATTATCAAGTACAGCTGGCCAGTGTTTTACTAGAGTAGTACTGGCCCAGTACCGGTCGCCAGTACAAATAATCGTCAGTTCGCCCAGTACTGGTTGGCGGCTGGCTCCACGATCGGCGCAGTACTATGCCGACAGTACAAAGATTTAAAAAAATAATAAATTACGCTTAAAATGATGGTGTGTTTTAAAACACCTACAAACTAAACCTTACACGAAAGTTTAAAAAATGCGGTTATAAAAAATTGTGAAACTTCACGTTCAAATTTCTAAGTTCAAATGTTAAATGTTCATCAAAAATTAAATTTTCTGTCATTGTTAACAGTCGATTATATTTGTTTATTTAAAAATGATTTTATTGATATTCCTGTTAACATTTCCTAAATTCTCCTTCATGGCTTTATTAAGGCTCAGGAATGTGACGTAATTTTAAACCGACTCTCAACATATTGAGCTCGCTTTATCCTTTGTATCACTATCGTTATAACTCTAAAAGAGGCCGGTCATGTATCTCGAGTTTGGGGGAAATGCCAAATAGAAAATTCTGAAGTTTGAATATTTGTACTTTTAAAAAGTTGTGTTTCGTTATGCAGATACTAGAAAATCCGAAAACATACTTAAAGATAAGCAATTAATATCAATTTGTTATAACTTTACAATGAAAAAGAAATTTTAAACCCAAAAAATACAAATAACGCTGAGAATTTGCACCAGGGGGGGGGGAGGCGCTCGCACGTTGATCCGCTGACAAACTGCAGCAGTTCTAGGAAGGCCGAGAACGGGGTGGCTGAAAGCCACATTTTCAAACAGTTTCATTTATGTCGAAAAAACTTTAAAATTCTACAAAACAGGTGAATTTTTAAATAAAAAAGACAAATTTTCCAAAAAAGATTTTAATTTTTATCTAAAAAGATTTCACTTCACTTTTCAACATATAAATAGAAATTTTAAACGAAAATTAAATTTTATAGAAAATAGTATAATTTTCACAAAGAATAGCAATTCTTACAGTGTTGTAGCTTAATATAATTTATGGTATTTTATTATGGAAATGCATTTTCGCAAAAGCAAAAAATGCGATTTGTTTACATTATTTGAAAATTTACAACTTTTTGAAAAAAATGTAAAAAAGATAACTTTTAAGTATAATTAGAGTAGCCACATAGTAACTTTTAGTCCCTTTTTAAAATAAGAAGATCACTACAAAAAATTTCATAAGCTTTTTCAAGATTTTAATGATTTTTGAAGATTTAAGAACTGTTCCGTTGGATTTTTAAGAATTGTCTAAAATTTTGGAGGGTATCGAACGGAGGCCGAGGATCTATAAAGTGTCAGGTTATTGCATCATTTTTAAGAATTTTAAAGATTCAAGCAAGTTTAAAAAATTCAAAGGAATTTTCAATTTATATAAATAAGTTCAAGATATTTCGATTAATTTTTTTAATTGGCAGGCATTTTAAAAATCGCAATAAATTTTCGAGCGCTTGAACAAATTTGAAATTTCACAGGACTTATAAATATAAATTTGCAATGGTGACTAGAGTTTTAATTATTTTATTTCAGTATTTTTACATTTATTGACAATAAATGTAACTAAAAAGAGAATTGTACAAAGTTTTTCTTTGTCGTACAAATGTACATTATTCAATATTTCAGTATCACCATTTTTACATTGTGTGTATAATGTACAGAAATTTTGGGTGATACTTGTTGCAGTATAACAATTTATTAATAACATGCACCAGGTAAAAAGGTACGTTACAGAAATGAAATATGATATATAAAATCTGAATCCTATTCAGTATCAATAAATTCAGATGTTCTACTAAATATTATACGTATTAAATATAATATTCGAAAGCGGGTTTGAGTTAATATAACTTATCTTTCTACATTTTCCATAATATTCGCAGCAAATCCCAAGTATATTATTTGTCTGAAGTTGGATAAAAATGTTGCAAACAATTTACATCTACATTTTTTCGACGACGGATAATTTTTATCTACCTCGTGATAAAAATTATCTGCCGTCGATTAATTGTAGTTTTCAATTGTTTTCAGCGTTTTTATCCAGCTTCAGATCAATAATATTTCTGGGATTCAATGTATTAATATATTTTTAGACTTTTAAAAGTATCAGTCAACCAAAACTGTGATATTAAAATATTGAATAATGTACAAGAAATAAATACTTTGCACAATTCTCCTCTAAATTACATTAATTGAAAATAAGTGTAATCATACTAAAATAAAATAATTGAAACTCTAGTCACTATTGAGATTTTATATTGGAAATTCAGCCATATCATGGATTTTTTTCGACATTTTCTGGTGTAGTGACCTCTTTTGGGCGCCCAGATCGTTCAGCATCAACTGTGCTCGTACGGCCACAACGAAACTCGGTAAACCACTTATGAATCGTTCCAATCGACGGTGCAGAGTCCGGGTATTACTTATCCAGCTTGGCCTTGGTCTCGGATATCCTTTTCTTTCGAAGATAGTAGTGTTTGATCAAAACTCGAAACTCAGATTTTTCCATATTAAAAAAAACTCGGAGGTTAGTCGCTTCTCAGTGCTGTAACTTGTAAGTGCGTAAACATAAATGGCTGAAGTTTTGACAGGCGTCATTTGAAGGATCAAGCTCGACGAAAATGGTTCACATTAGTGAATACTAATGCCATCTCTTAGAATTTTCAGGTACTTATCAGACTGTCTAGTATTTCGTGTCTGCGGTGCTGCTTGCGTCGAGAAATATAGCATCAAGTACGCGTCTAGCTCGATTTCCAGGCGAAGTAGTGGTAGACGCTGAACATGTGTTCCTGGCGCGAATTTCCACTAGCTGGACATGATTGTTTTAAAGAACTAACTACTATTTTGTAAGATATGGAATGATTTTAAAGGATGAAAAATATTTTATAATAATAGAAACAAAAGGGTATTATGATCATTAGAGCAAAAATATGTTACAATTTTCCACGAGATTCTATGGAAGATTTCTGAGGAATACAATGATTTTAACTTATAAGATATTTTTCAAAATCTTAAGGTATTTTAATAAAATTTCAAGAATTTTAGAAAATATAAGATTTCACCTAATATTAATCTTAAAATCATTTTTATATTCCTAAGGAATTTTTAAATACGAGGGTAGTTTAATAAGTCCTTAGAATGAGCAACATATGGCGCGGGAATCGCTCCAAATCATCTGTTTTCAGTCAGCACCACTCCCGACTAGATATATGGTGCAGTCACAGTCCACATCTTCTGACTTTACGTGTTTTTATAACCAA
>NC_046659.1:101871078-101878085 GCF_010883055.1 Belonocnema kinseyi | reverse complement strand
AAAAAAACTTGTAAAGCGATTGACCAAGTGTATAGAGCTCCAAGGAGATTATGTTGAAAAATAAAAAAAAATTTACCCAAAAAAAATTGTTTTTATACTTCAATTTCATATATCGTTTTACATATATAATTTAATTGTAAATTTGACTCACGGTTTTGATGCTTTTAAACATCCAAATGGCCGCAAACTCCCCTTTGACAGATTACACAAATAATTAGGTAAAAATCCTACCTTTTTTCCTACCTTTCCTAGGGCAGGTTGGTCAAATCCACACTACCCATTCCTAATGTCTCGCTAAATATGAGCATTACGATATAGAGTGATAGACCCATATTTAAGTTATTGATTGTGGATAAAAGTTGAGATTTAAAGGATAAGTGTTCAAGCTTCTATGAAATTTTATGGAGAATTGTTCAGTATATTTTACTCAAATCCACTGCAGTAGCTTTAGTTTATTCGTGCAATATTTGTTGAACTTGGAAAATTCCAGCATCCATTGCGTAACCAATTTCTTTATAAAAGGTTATTATAAATACTATTTTAAAACATAAAAAGCAGAATAAAAAGGATTTTCATCAATAAAATTTCAGTTACATGTGCAGACATATTACTTGCAGTTACTAGTACCTGAAATTGAAGTCACATTCCTAATATACTTTAGTGTATTATTTTTTTACTTATTATTTATTTATTTTTTTATATTATTTTTTTAATTAGTACTTTAGTGTATTATAGAAATATATGAAACGAGCTTATATCGGATAACAAGCAAAAGCAACGATAAATGTACCAAAACAAAGCAATTTTTAAACGTACAAACAAAATTTCATTTTCAACAAAAAAGGTTAATTCTTGACCAAACATATTTTTCAGTAAACAAAGAAAAAAAATCTTAGCCAAAATGTTGAAAATTTTCAATCAGAGAAGATTAATTTTCTACCCAAAAATAAAAATTTTCAACAAAATACATGCATTTTTACAAAAATATTTCAATTTTTTAAATTTTGAACCTAAGAGTTAATTTTTTATTAAAACAATTGATTTAAAACCGAAAAGAATAATTCCCTACACAAAAACTTGTTTTCAACCAAATAAATAAATTTTCAAACAAATATTTCAAATTAAGGGATTTTTAACTAAATATTTTAATTTTCAACTGAAGAAATTAATGTTCTGCCAAAAACATGAATTATTTACCCAGAAGATTTACAGTCTACAACAAAATAGAAGAATTTTGAACAAAAAACAAGAATTTTTAAACGAACATAGAATCGTCAAATTTTCGGTAAAAAATTATTAATTTTTAACCAAAAACAGCACAATTTTGATTATAACCGGAAAAATTGTTTCGTCAATCATTGATTTGGAAATAATTCGAATAAGTTTAAGATATATTTAGAAGTTTTTGAAATGTTCCAAAATAATGTAAAACCTCAGAAGATTTCAATACATGTAAAACAAAATGTTGATTTTCTAAAGATTTCAAAAAGAAAATTTTAAGCTTCATACGCATTTTTATAGGTTTCAGAAGAGTGCAAAATTTTATAGAAATGCCCAGAAAAAAAATGATTTTTCCTGACAAATTAATTGTAAAATAATATTAAAACAGAACAAATTAGATTCCTGGAATTTTTTAAAATGATTTTCTAAAACAAATTTTGAAACGAATATCTTACAATATTTCAGAACAAATTTTGATTCATAGATTATACTTCATTGTAGTTTTAGTTCATTAACATAATTTACAACTAAAAGAAAATCTCAAAGAATCTACAGAAATTGACAAGTTTTTTCAACAAAATGTTGTTCTTTTTGACCTCGTATGCGAAATGCCAGAGCTGAATACACAGCCCAGTGTTGGTCCAATTTTGGCAGTCAACGGTCGCCTAACGATATTGGGCCAATATCGGCATTTTTATCGACCCAGTGTTGAGACATTATTGGCAGCCTATATCAGCTTTTTAAATTTGCTGATTCTCCAACAATGATTAGCCCAGTATCAGCACTTTTTTGCCCCAAGTTTTACTTTTAGTAAGGAGAACCATGTTTCACAAAGATGACCCAAAGTCTGGCCCAGTGACGTCACATTACTGGGCCAAGTATTTTACCATGGCTTTATGGCTTAAGGCTTACCATGTTTTATTTGAATCGGCCCACTGTTCAGCCAGTACTGGCAGCCTATATTGGCTATTTATATTTGCTCATATTGAAATTTCTAAGTTCTGTCATTAAAAATTGTTAATGTTTATGAAAAATTACATTTCCTGTTATTGCAAAAAGTTGTATAGTAGTCTACAATGAAATATTACGCAAAGGACTTTACTTTAAATTCTCTGAACTGTAGCGGATGAGGATGCCTTATTCACAGAGTTTCAACTTGTTGGTTTAACGTAATGGTTAGAACTCCCGACTGATAGTCGATAGATTTAATTATATAGAAGTAAGTTCGACACCCCGTATCGTTTGAAATTTTATTTGTAATATAATGTTCCAAATGTAATATATGTATTCAATCTAAACAGGACCATTGCTATTTATATTCAAAGTACTTGTAATCAATTAATATTTATTTTTTGAATGCCTTTTTTGTCATATCCTTATACCTTATAGTACAGCAGTAGTCGTTAAAATTAACCAAAATGTTTAAATGAAATTTCAATTCTTGAAATTATAAATAATATTCGAACGATATGCAACCGCATAAAGATGAATGGATAAAGCAGATGGGTCCTAAGAACAATCAACTGCTTTTTTATCAGCTTTTGAATTAACCCTGGCATCCAGATCGGTCCCATATTGGCACCCAGTGTTGGACCGACTATGGCAGCCAAGCCTTGGCTGCCAATTCAAGGCAATAGTTTTCAATCTGGCAATGGCGCGCTGATGGCAGATAGAATGGGTCCAATACTGGTACCTAGTATTGGGCCGAGAATTGGGCCAAGAGACTTGAACAAATTTTTAAGGATTTTGAATATTTTAGGATCTTTTAAAACATGTCAAGGAATTTTCATCTTATTTTTATAATTTTAAGGAATTTCAGCGAATTTTAAAGAAGTACTTTAAAAATCTTTTAAGAAAGGGTAAAGTTATCTCAAAATATTGTGAAGCTATTGCAATATTTGAGAGTATTTGAAAATGATCCAAGAAATTTTGAATTAATAACGGTAATTTAATATGAGATTTTGAAAGATTTAATATATTTTAGGATATTTTAATAGATTGCAATGCATTTTCAATTGATTTCAATAATGTAGTATGAGATTGTAAAAGATTTGAAATATTTTAGAGTATTTTCAAAAGTTTCAAAATCTGAAATATTGAAATGTTTGTAGATTAGAATTTTGAAAATGGGATCAATAAAAATTCAAAGCTTTCGAAATTGTATTTTCAAAAATTTTCCACTATTCAATAAGAATAATTTTTAACTCGATGGAATTCAAGTCTTCAATTTTTGAACTGTAAGCCTGGAAGTTTATTAAAAAAAAAATTAATAATCATAAATAAATTGAAAGCGCTCAAAATTTAAGTACACGTTTTTCAATTGGGCAATCTGTAAATAAAATTATTTCAGACTGAAATTTATAAAACAGAAAAATTTCAAAATGTTAAAAATTTTTATGTTTGTACATTAGCTAAACTAATAAATTAAAGCGTTAATAGAAATTACTCGAGTTAAAGTTTAACTATTTCGAAAACAATTTTTGTATTTAATTATATATATATTTTTTTTTTTAAATATACTTTTAAATTTTGAACGCTTTCAATTTATTTATGATTACTAACTTTTTGTAAATAAAGTTTTAAGTTTACAATTCAAATTTTGAATACTTGAATCCCATCGAGTTGAAAATTATGCATACTTCATGGTTGAAAATGTTTAAAAATAGATTTTCGAAAGTTTTAAATTTTTATTGATTCCATTTTAAAAACTCTAATCTACAAACATCTCACTATTTTACGTTTTGATATTTTTCTGTTTTCTGAATTTTAATATAAAGCTTTAAAAAATTTCAAGAGATTTAAAAAGATTTTAAAGATTTTAAATATTCGAGGATGTTTTATAATTTAAAGGAGTTCCAAAGAATTTTAGAAATTTTAGCAGAATGAAAAAATTTGTTTTCTGAAAATTCAACTATTTTGTAGAATTTTTTGTTTGTTTTTGTTTATAAATTCATTTCTTATAACTACAAGAAAATTAATCTTTTTTGTCGAAAATTTAACTATGATTAACATTCATTTTGAATAGAAAATTAGACTTGGTGAAAAATAAATTTTTTTGTGCAAATTCATGTATTTTATTAAAAATGCGTTTTTTTAGTACACAATTCAGCCTTTCAAATAAAAATTTAACTATTTTGTTGATAACAATTTCAACATTTTTTTTTAATTTATGTATTTTATTAAAAATTTTTTTTGTGCAGAAAACTAATATTTTTAGTTGAAAGTTAAACTATTTCTATTAAAAGATAGTCAGCTAGTCATTAATATTAATATAATATTTTCTAATTAAAATTTTAACATCATTAATACATATAATAGTAATAATATCCATATTATATACACATGAAGATCATAACCTCAAAATCGACTCATGTATGAAATTAGGAATCACGCGAAACATAAAAATCGCCAATTTCTTGAATTTCTTTCAAATGGGGATCGAGATATAAATAGATAACCACCGAAATTTTCCGAAGCTTTCCGATCGGCAATCATCGTGCAGCAGAAAACTTGAGAAACCCGAAATTTGTATGGTGGGTGTAAATTTCATCCACGACCTGTCAGCTCTGGATCAGAATGCACCAGTGCAGGATCACCGAATACGCTATTAGTAAGAGAGTGTAGAGAGACAGTGAGGGGTGGGGGTGGGGATGGGGGTGAAAGTTTAGGGTTCTAAATATTCATGTTAAATGCTAAATTTTCCATTTTTGCCTTTGAAAAGTTTGAATGTTGCAATTAAAATCAAAATGGTTCATTTCTTAAAGGTACAATAAACAATTTAAAATATTTAAACGATTTAAATTCATCTGGAATAACAAACTCTAAAGGTTTCGCGAATGAACAAGTTTTAATATCATAATTTTTGGTTATTAAAATTGCTTTTCGTTTGAAATGAAGTTCAGTTGCTCTTCATTTTCAAAGTCGAAAGCATAACTTTTTCCATTTTAATGTTTCCGATTTAAAATTACTTGTTGTTTTAAACGTTTTTGCAGATTAATAAGAAATTAATGCTTTGTAATAAAAAAATTTTCTACTTTGAACGATTTGCAAATTATTTTGAGATTTTAGATAAATTCGTGTAATTTATTTTAATCTTAAAATATCTTTTTTCGATGTAATAACAATTCAGAATTCAAGAAATGTAGTAGATTGTGTCTTGGAAATGAAATTTGTATATATTTTTGTTTTATATTTACATTTATATATTTATATAAATATTAAATATTGTAACGTCATTTCTGCAAGAAGAAGAAACTAGAGTTTTTGTACTGTCTCATTTTACAACCATGCAAGTAAAAGGAGTAAATAAGAGGAAATAAAGGGGGCGAATTGTAAATTAAGATTAAAGCGTTTTTTGTTAATAATTTTGTTGTTGCTTTTTTCATAATTATTCAAATTTAGGACCAGACCCACCTTTCTTAGTGCTTCTGATTTATTATCCCAAATTTTTAACACGATGTGGCGCTTCGTGTGAAAATAAGGTAGGAAATAAAAAAAGTGTCGGCAAGGTAGGAACCTGGTCACGTGACACACTCGTCACATGGCCTTTCAAAGTAGATTTTTGATAACGTTTTTCGTAATTTTAAACAATGCACATTTTAAAACTCAATTGTTCATCGAGAAATAAAATTTCCTCAAGTATGATAAAAATATTTAAAATATTAAAATTTAAAACAATTCAGTCTTTTATTTTTAATAAAACAATTATATGTGTTAAAACACAAATTTTTAATTATTTAAATTTAGGAACATAATAATTTTGAAACTTCCTAGTTCGGACATTTTATAATTGGGAATACTTATATTTAGACAATTTTATAACGTCGGAAAATTTGTTATTTGTGAATTTTCCAATTAGGAAATCTTACAATGTCGGTAATCGTCGATAATTTATAATAAAGGAAAATTTGATATCTATGCTGGTAATTACAAAAAATACATATTCGACTGAGTTTCTATTTGATATTTAACTTGAATAAAGTCTGAATTTTTTATTTACTTAATAATTATTTTATTGTTTCACCTAATTCTCAGAATATATTAAAAACCATTTACATGCCTCTTGAAAATATGACAATATAATTATTGTTAATTATTAAAAATAAGTAAAAAATTGTATTTTGTAATATCTGATATAAGCACGCTAACGGCAGCCAACGAAGCGGCTTATGTGCAGTTCTGCAGAGTGCCCGTGTTAGCAGTACTGAACTCACAATTAATAGTTTATTATATTCTGTCACTTTAAATTCTGAAAACTAGGTTAAAATTTCAAAAAATACATAGCGATTACAAACGTGAAATTTCCAAAAATTGACCTGCTACACTATTTTCTTTGTGTGAAGGGGAGCGCATATTCTGTAAATCGTCCCGGGCGCGAGAAACCAAACTTACGGCTCTGGATGTAGATGCACATGAGTATGATGATTACCGAGTGGCGCACGAGCGTCCGATTGCCGGTCGTAACGCGTATAGTGTTGTCAAAACAAACTCGGTTTCGTGGAGTTTCAGAATATCCGACAAAAATGGTTCTTTACGTCGAGTGCAACTAGTGAATCGTGCAGCGTTGGATTGTATTGTGTTTGGATTATTTAGTGTTTAACCGTGGAGTGTTTTTTTCTTTCAGAGGGACGCATCTAATAATGTTTATAACATTATAAAACTCCAGAAGCCGAAGGGTTCGTAACTGCGCAGAAGCGCGGCGGACTAAACTCCAAAATGGTCTGTTTACCTTTTCTTTTAAAAAATAGAAAAAAAGTATTTTCCTGATAGAGATAATATAGAAAACG
>NC_046659.1:101869544-101871068 GCF_010883055.1 Belonocnema kinseyi | reverse complement strand
CATAAATCTGATCGTTTTTGAAATCTTAAAATTTTTGTGATATCTTTGGGAAATCATTGAAATCTTTCTCAAATATTTGCAATCTATTTGAAATCTTCGCTAAATATTTGGTATATGTTTGAAATTATTGAAATCTTTGGGAAATTATTCATTTCATTACGAAATCAATGGGAAATTATTGAAATGTTTGTGAAATAATTGACACATTGGCAACATTCAAAACAATTTTGCAAAATGTTCGAAATCTTTGGCGAATCATTCAAATGTTTGTCAAGTACATTGGCGGATCCAGAGGGGGGCGATCGGGGCGATCCCCCCCCCCCCCCCCCCCCCCCCCCCCGAGCTCTAAGTTTTTATACTTATAACTTGAAATATTTTTTTTTTTTTTGCTTTTTTCGACTTATACGCCCCGATCGCCCCCTCCGAGACCAAGGCCTGGATCCGCCGCTGGTCAAGTATTCCTAAAATCTTACCTAAATATTTGTGAAATTATCGGAAATATTTCTGAAATCAGTGACACCTTTGTGAAATATTTTTATACTATCCGAAACCTTTGCGAAATACATATTTGAAATAATTTTGACATATTTAGTAATCGTTGCAAAATATTTTTGATATGTTTATGAAATTATTAAGATATTAATAAAATCATTGGGAAGTTTGTGAAATTCTTGCGAAATGTTACCAATATTTTTGAAATCATTCAGAATATTTGTAAAAATAATTTAAATCTTGGAAATATTTGAAATCTTAGATATCTTTAGGAAATTATTGAATTGTTGGTGAAAGCTCTAGAAATCTTTGCAAAATTTTTGATAATATTTTTGAAATTATTGAAATGGTAGCAAAATGATTGAAATCTTTGTGTAACCTTTTGAACCTATCGACAATTTTTATTAAATAATTGAGGCCTTTCTTACATCTTTTGAATCTATCCAAAATCTTAAAAAATCTTTGAGAAATATTTGTAATATTTTATAATATTTGTGAAATTATTGAAATATTTGTGAAATCATTAGGAAATCATTGATATCTGTGAAATTCTTTTTAATCTATCCAAAATCTTTAAGGAATATTTAAAATGTTTTATATGTTTGGGAAATCTGTGCATACCTTTGCGAAATATCTGCTACTATATAAAGTCCATATTTGTGGAGTTGAGGCTCGATACCGCTCACACCGTTGCATAGATAGATTTTAATAAATAATGAAAAATAGCATTGACTGTATATATATATATATCAAATCAAGTGGCGTAAAACAGATGATGCTTATGCAAATCCACAGTTTTCAACCAATCGGCATCAAATTGTTCACACTTATTCTTTATTCTCCCGAACAGGTCGTAAGATTATTAAGGGACAGATGAAGGGGAGGGGAGCGGAGAGTTTTTGAGATATATAAAATCAATTAGTCTAAAACGTATGATGCTTATGAAAATCTACAGTTTTTGACAATCGGGACCAAAGTTTGAACATACATTCTTTGGATTCCAAAACAGGTAGTAAGTTTGGGGGGGGGGGG
>NC_046659.1:101865673-101869367 GCF_010883055.1 Belonocnema kinseyi | reverse complement strand
GGGGGGGGGGGATTTCTGGAGTATATAAAATGAAGTGATCTAAAAGGTATGGTGCTTATGAAAATCTACAGTTTTTCGCCAATCTGAACTAAATTTCGCATAGTTATTCATTGGCCTCTAAAACAGGACGGAGGAGTGAAGGGGGCACAGGCAGAGGGTTGGGGGATATGGGGGTTGCGTTCGCAGTTTTTGACCAATCGGCATCAGATTTATTATACATATTCTTAGGGTTCTCGAACAGGTGTTAAGAATATCGAGTGGTAACAGGAGCGGCGCGGGGTGCGCGGGATCTGTGGTCACTCAGGCGAGCACTCACACGTTAGCAAACAAAAGCGAAGACGGAGCGGGCTATAATGAGTTAGTTTCTACCCACAGTCACACCCAAAATCGGCGTTATAGAAGATTTCCACTGCATTTTGTTTGAAAAATTTAGTTGAACCACGTTATTAAGAAATCCCTTTTTTTGTCGAAGATTCATATTTGCGATTAAAAATTCATATCTTCGGTTGAAAGTTCAACTCTTTTGTTAAAAATATATGTTTAAATGCAAAATTAAACTGCGTAGGTGAAAGTTAAACTAGTTTGTTAAAATTTAGTTGTCTTTTCATGAAATGTTCGAGAAACGTCCATTTTCCCACCAAATCGTACCACCACATGAAGCGAGAGTACAAGTATATCAAGCGGAGAAACATTCCAAACAACTGCAATACATAATACCAAACACTACTGTGGTGTTTTTATCGCAAAAGGTTCGACTATAAGCAAGAATGAAATGCTAAAGTTTAACAACGCAAACAGCGTCTATTCGAATTTGGACCAAATAGTTATAAGTAAAGAAGGAAGGATGTCAAAGGAAACATTGTGAGTTTGCAAATATGCGATAAGAGAGGAAGCAAATTTTGGCACCTGGGATGACCTAGATAAGTGTTTCTTTCTAATATGATTTTTATTTTTGAACTGTCCTTGAAAATTAATAAGAAAAAATATTTTTAATAATACATGTTTAATTATAATAATAATAGAAATGTTGGTTATCTAGTTCTGTACTGTTTTGGCATTGAAATGTCAAGTCAAATATTATCTGGATGAAAATTTATTATTTCCTTGTTGTTGTAATTAGTGCTTTTTATCTAAACATTCGTCTGTTTTTGTATAAATTGCATTTATGGTGGCAAAAAATGCAACTATTTGGTTGAAAAGTCTTTATTAAAAACTTATCTTTTTGGTTGAGAAAGTTAGCTATTTTCGTAGAAACTGTTTTTTCTAAAAAATACATATTTTGGTATTGAAAAATCAACACAAATTAATTTAACTGTTTTTATCAATTAATACTTTTTAATTAAAATTTCATTTATCTTACTAAAAATTATATTTTTTTTGGATAAAAATTCAAATTTTTGGTTGCAAATTCTACTACTGTGTTAAAAAATCTTTTTATAGGATTGAAAAAATCAATTGTTGGCAAAAAAGAACTAACTTAATTTCAGTATATTCCAGGCAAACATTCCGGCTCTTCTGCTTTCCGGCATTTATTTTATCCCATGGACTGAAGCACTTCAATGGAATCACCTATATGAGGAGGATCACTCAGAGGGTATTAAGGTTTTTTTTAATATATTTTATTTACAATGTCTACGCCTTTTGACTCGTGCCCTTTATCCCCCTTCCCTCACCACACCTAAATAAAAACCTGTTTACCGCCTAAGTAGTTTCTCGACTAGACGCGTGAACAAGGTTGTTTGAACCCGAAAGATTCCTGTAAAGTTATACGCCCAATATTAAAAAAATTTTTTTTGTTTAGAGTTCGGGGTACCTCTTCAGTAGTTTCTTAATAAAAGCACTACCAAAAAGTATTATAAAATTTCTCGATCAAGTCAGGATTCGAAAAAACTATACGAAAGTTTTAGAAAATCAAAACTTTTGGAATTCATGTGACGAAAAATACTGAGTAAACTGAGAAAAATACATATCAGAGCGTTGGTACGCAAAAATATCATATTTTTTTTGCCATTTTTACTCAAAATAACCCTGTTACATAATAAATCATACTGCATGTGTGTTTCAGTGCACAATAATTGCTAGATAATTTAAAATTATCAATAAGTAATTGGGGTTCCAGATAGAAAAATATTTAAAATATGTTCAAAGTCTCTTGTGCCTTGGGTATTAATATTATAAGGTCCTCTTATCATCTGCGAAATTATTACATATCTTCTTTCTGCATCTGGCATCTTAATTGTGGAACAAAAAAGTATTTTGAAAACTAAAGACTTTATTAGCGAGTATCAAATCTGCAGCATGCTTATGCAGAAACATTATGTGAATTATACTTTGCATGCGTGTGATTGATTGAAAGAAATAAGTCTAGGGGAAAGATATCTACAAGGAATTAAAAAAGTCAAAAGTTTTGTAGATGCTCAATTCAAAATGAACTGTGAGCGCCTTTCCCCTATGAAATACAACCGCTTTTATTTCAAAACACTGTGTCTTGCAACCGAGAAAAGAAACCACATTGCATGTATGGGATAGTGAATATCCGAAAACAAACTTCTACACTTTGCATGTGTGTGAATCATTTGAGGGGTCACGGGTTCACATGCAGGAGAGCAAGAAACGTTTTTAAACTGAGCGTATTCGCACAAAAAAATAACCAATGGCTTTCGAGAGTTAATGAAATGTAACAAATAATAAATCTATCCAAAAAAAAACATATTTAGCGGTTCCGCAACCCCCATGAAGTTTAACTGAACATTTGGAGTTATAACCACAAAAAACGAATAAATATTTACCCATAAGTCTGTTTTGTAGGGTCCCAAAAAACACAAATGTGAAGAATGGGGGTTTGCGAGTTTTTGTCTCAAATGATAATATTTTGCCTGTTTTTAAAAACCAAATTGTTTCTAATGCATAAAGCTTCACTTTTGTTATAACCAGATGTTCAAATAACTCTTTTACAAAATGTATTTTTGTTTTTTGAAAGATTATCTCAGAATAGTGTTAGAATGTCGCGGCTTATTCCGAATTTTTGAACTTTTCAATTAGAGCAAGGCAGTAATAATTGTAATTTTTCAGAAATAATTGTTTAAAACATTTATATTTTCTATATTACTTTATAATAAATTCTCTTTTTAATTGGAGTGAGGTAATAATTTATTCAAGTGCAGGGGCATGATTGTTTCAACAATTTATTATTTTTTAAATCTATTTTCTCTTAGATTAATGCTGATAAGTACCATATAGAAAATTTGAACAATGTTTCAAATATCTTTCTTATTTTATAAAAATATATATTAATATATTAATTTGATTCAACAAACTTAATGTTTTGAACTATTATTTATAACTATCTTCTCTTGAATAAATGATAGAAACGTGCGGTTTTTCCGGAAATTTTGAACTTTCCTTTCAGGTTTTTGTTATGAACGAATAATAAATGACCTTTAGAGGATATGGAAATTTCTAACATTACCCTGAGATATAATAGTTATAAACAACAATAAATTATTTAAACAATTATGTTTGTTAGCTTGCATTAAGTATTAGGTCACTAAATAAAAAGTGGACAAAACTTTGTACATTTCAGGTTAAAAAACCTTAAAATATTTGAAAACAACGAGACTTTGTAACTCTATTCTAGAAGAAAATTGTTAATAACAATAACAAATGGTTTGAACAATTTATTTTAATATTTGCA